>NC_142192.1:5222500-5522500 GCF_026936395.1 Plectropomus leopardus
TTGTTAAAGTCATGTATTTTACCCTGAAACAGTTCCAAAACACCTGTAGTTTGTTGCCAAGTCATACATCTGCTTTTAAAAATAGCCTAAAAATAAAACAGCCTTAGCTTTAACCTTCAGTTTGTCTTTCTGTAATCAAAGAAGTACAAACAAAGCGTTGCTATATAATGCATCTGCAGCCTGCTGTACAAACTGTCTGCTCCGGTGCAGAGCCATTATTCTCCTGCTCCACCGCCGTCACATCAGCCCAGTGCTCAGCATGCTTTCTCTTATCCTCCTTCTATTTATGTCTGGTGACAAATAAGTAGCCAGACATGTTTGCGCCCTGTTCTCCGGCCCTCCCCACGTTACCTCTTATTAGGGAAGCGGCGAAGGGATTGATCAAGCATGAATCCTGCCTCTCTCATCATTACCTGCAGATACACATTGTCACAACTCAGACAGCAGCTGCTGAAGAACGGGGGGTGGGGGGGGGGGGTTAAGGAGAGGAAGAGAAGAGTATGGAAGGAGCGTCTCTTTCCACAGAGCTAACAAGCTCCTTACTGAGAAAGAAGAGTGCCAGGACGGTAGGCAGGGGGAGGCAAATGCAAACACGTATAGAGAGGCGAAGGAGGTAGTGGGAAGATGAATGGACTGGGAGGAAGAGAGAAGTGCAGTAGAGAGTGGGCTCACGAAAAAAGAAAAAAAGTATGTAAAAATGGAAGCTGGAAGGGACATTCGGAGATGCTGCAGGAAAAGGAGCTGGTTTAAAGTAAGAAACGAGAATGAGAGAAATAGCCAGGTTTGCACAAATTGGCCCTACAGAAGATAAGGGCTAAGGTGAAGCTGGAGGCATGAATAATGCAAGAGGAGATTTGGATGCAAAGCTTTGGCCCGGCGAGGCTGAGAGACAGACAGTTTGGGTTACACGCAGCTCTGCTGGCGGGAAAGACA
Source organism: Plectropomus leopardus (assembly GCF_026936395.1). Lineage (NCBI taxonomy): Eukaryota > Metazoa > Chordata > Actinopteri > Perciformes > Serranidae > Plectropomus > Plectropomus leopardus. Next base: position 5,223,434 of record NC_142192.1, read on the forward strand.
CTAGATTACCTCTCATCCATCCTTTACATCTGTTAAGAGGCTTACAGCAATGGAGGGGATCTGCTAACACAAACCCTCATCCTGTTTTCTTTATCATCAGACAACCTGTTTCACCTGCAGGAGTCAAAGCTTTGCTCCGTCACGCGTTTATTTCTGTTTGTTCCATCAGAGGATCCTCAGAGATCGGGACACGTGACAAAATTCAGTTATGAATTTACCCACAATACTTGACCCCGCCATGGATTAATGGTTATGATGCTCTTATTAGATTAAAGCTGTGATTGATCTTTGTTACATCAGTGGAATATTCAATTGAATACACATCATGATGTGGTGAAATATGGCATGAACATGAGCCTCTGGTCAATTGTTGAGGACACAGCTGCTAAAAAAGGGCATGAAACAGACTAGATGGGTTCTTTTATAACTTTTTCATTCATCTGTAAACTGCTTGTAAACTTGTTCTTAAAGGGTTAGGTCACTTACATTACAAAACAATTGCGCCTATATGTGATTTCTAATATCTCAGTGCAAAAGTATGAGCATTACTCCCCTTCTATAGCCAGCCCCCACTCTACTGAAAAGGCTTTCCATATGATTTTAGATCCAGACTGCAGGGATTTGCTCCCAGTCATTCCAGCCCAGCACCCTCCTTTTTTCTCTCTTTTTCTACCTTTACCCAAAAGGCAACCTTCAGGGCTAAAAAATGAAAGTGCCAAAAATTGCAGTTCCTCGAATGGCCACTTGAGGCTGGCTCCAAAAATGAAGCCATTCTAACAGACCACCATGCTTAAATTACCAACTTATGCAGAAATAAACATGTTTACAGCTTGTTTTGCTCGTTTTGGTCTCTATAGGTGAATTGTTCATAATTAAACCATAAGGGATTTTATTACTTTATTAAACTGTTTCCAATATATTAAAACATAAATTTATGTATAATTAAGGGTGTTTCCGCTTTGTGTGACAGGTAGGTATCATCCATTGATGGCTACCACAGTGACAAAGTTAGTTAGGTAGTGTAACCATAGTTTAACCCCACATTTTCAAACGATAGGTGTAGCTGGTGTCACGAAAATTAGCATCACAGCATTCAAGCAGTTAACCATTAACTGTAAATGCAACCAAACCAACAGTTAGTGTTAGGGTTAGCTGCACCCTCTGGGTCAAAATCCTCCTGGGGGTGCAGTGGAGGATTGTGTAAAACAGTGTAATTACATCATCATGATGCCCTGTGGCCCCCAAAAGAGTTCTTCCCATTGACTTACATGGTGAAAGAGATGTCTGTAAATCAGTGGAGACATTATTTTGAGCGTTACAGATCTGCAAGGTGGCTCAATTTGCACCAGCATGTGCGTTTGTTGACATTCCAGCGATGGTTCCCATGTTTTTGTGTTGTCTCAACATAACCGCATGCACCGTCATCCTGCCATGTGCTGTTGTTGACATCACAGTAGCACCATCTTAGAACGTAAACAACAGACGCAGAATGATACCTAAAACGTAATATGTAGACATGGAGGTCCGCTATAGAGTGGCAAAATGTGACAACTTGGGCTGAAAACATGTTGACAGAGATGCTGCTGACTATTTATTACCTCTGCTAACCAGTATGCATTGGATTTGGGTGTAGGAAGAAGAAGAAATAAGAAAGAAATAAACCCCAAAATGTGGCCAAAAACAAAAACTAACAAAAAAACTATGTTGCATGGTAAGATACCACTGGGAATAAACCAGCCCTTGGCTCAGTGACAAAAAAAAAGCCTGCTGCAAAGCTTATTCAAATAGTGCTGACCGACCGAACCGACACGCTTGAGTGAAAGGATTTCAAATGTCTCAGCATATGTTGGTATTGTTGAAGGCAGGTTGCTTTAGGAAGCACATCTGAAGAGTCTCGCTTGTGTGTGTGTGTGTGTGTGTGTGTTTGAATGTGTGCACACAGGTGCATTGTAGACACAGTGCTCACTCAGTCCTTTCTTTGCCAGCTTGCCTACACGTATCCCTGCCTCAAGCACAAAAAAAGTTCAGGAATAAAAAAAAACAGAGCTCTGCAGACGTGGATAGGTGTATTGATGCTGTCATAAACAGGTGTGGATAACACCCATAACCAGCAATGCTGCTAATGGAGCCTGTAAAGACTTTTAGAGGCGACGTACCCTCATTTTTGAAGCTGTACATTGTGTCTTTGTCTATTTTTGGCGAGCATAACATGTAGACTATATAAAGTTGTGTTTTTGGAACCTGGGGCTTGGTTCTTTTCCTGTTTCTTCTTTTCTTGTTAAGACTTCCTTCTCCATCTCATTAGTTGAGTGCCAGCGAGAGGACAAAGCTTATGCTTAAAGGCTCTCTGTCTCCACAAATCACATGGATCCTTTTCTCTGCTTGCTTCTTTTTTTAAAAAAGGGCTTTTATTTTAATGTTTCTCATCCGCTGTATCATTTCATGAGCACCTCATGAAGAGCCAGCTCAGTGTGCACTGGAACAGCTCTTATGGTTAGAAACATGCCACAGGATGTAGAGTTGATGAGAAGCCCGCGCCCTGATAAGATTCATTATTTCAATTTCCCGTGGTTGTTATTGTGGCAAATTTGCGATTCCCTTCTCGACTGAAATGGTATTGCATTTTTCTGTTCCCTTTTCCTTCTGTCATTAACATGTGCTCTGGGTGACCAAATTGAATTTTGTCAGAGCAAAAAACAAAAAAAAAAGCAGATGGAAATGTTTTTAAGATGCATTTACATTCTGGTGACAAAAGAAGATATTATTGTCAAGTAGACACGCATGGAATCACATAAATAAATTCTGTAGATAAATAAATGAGCTAACAGTTAATGTAATAATCTTTTCTTTTTTTTTTAAACAGGCTCTACTAATAAAGGTTATTTCTTCTCATTATCATAATTTTACTTGTTGCTCCTGTTAGCATGAGCAAAAGCAATGCCAAAGTAATGTACTTTTACTTGACTAATCTGTAAAGCATTTTGAGTTGCCTTTGGGTATGAAATGTACTATATCAATAAATTTGACTCGCCTAGTGTCTCCAAATTGCATGACCACCTGAGCAGGCACAGCATGATTCTTAAAATATGGCGCCCCGGCAAGACGTCAACTTTACACTCTCTACATGTGCATCCTTGTTTAGATGAATTAAAGGAGAGATTAGTCCCTTTATTTTCACTCTTATTTAGAGCAGCAGACTCTGGTTGGATTGAGAATTAATTTCGTGGATCCAGAATAATTAAGATGATTAAATTTGGTAGCTGTTGTTGAGCTTGCTAGCTTAAGATAGGCAGGGTGATTGGCTGAATGGGCAGTAATGGATGAGAACACTCCTGGCGTGAAAAAGTGACAATATGACATGAAACCTAACATGAATTGAATGTGTCAGTTTGAAACACGTTTAAATTGTTTTAAAGGGGACATTTTGAAATAAAAAAAATCATTCAATGACATAGAAGTTTCCATTTTAAAAATGACTTTTAATCACATTGCATTCCTACTTTATTTATCGTCTCTTTCTCTTTCCTGCAGTATCAAGATGGTGCTGATGTGGACCAGCGGCGACACCTTTAAAACAGGCTACTTCCTGCTCACCCAGGCTCCTGTGCAGTTCTGGACATGTGGCCTGCTGCAGGTTTTCGTGGACTTTGCCATTCTGTTCCAGGTTTACTACTACAGTCGATACCCACAGAAACCAGTGTCCCACACCGTGTCCCACACCACCAGTGCCAAAGCCCTCTGAAAGCCTGTGAGAGCTCTCAAAGGACATGTCAAACACAGCGGTGAGGAAGCACTTCTAGAGGTGCTGTGGACGTGTATAAACACACATGAGTGCCGAAGCACCTTGAGATGATGCAGGCTGCTCACCCTCATCCACAAGTATACATAAAGACACATACACACCCATAAATAAGGCATGGACATACACAGACACTCGGAGGTGTTGACGTTTGTAGCAATACCCGAAGGACACTTGTTACAAACAAACTCAACCTTTTCATTTTTATTTATCCTCCTGACTCTTTCTCAAAGCGACTGTATGCTCGTGTTTAGGAATGCAGACTCCTCAAAGAATATATCCTTGAACTGACTTGTGCATGTGGAGATTAGTATGCGCATACATGAATATATACAGTAAGCAAACGCAGATGTAGGCGCTGAGATCTGCGCTCGAGGAAGTAAGGACCAACGTTTGTCGTCCGCTTTTAGCCGATGATTGTTGCATGGACCCTCTGCCTTAAAACACACTCATTCAAACACGGCTTGCTGCAATACCAGCAATAGAAATGTATGAATCAAAAAAAAAAAAAAAATCTTGATAGACAATGTAACTGAATGTACAAAATGACTTTTGTTATTTAGTTGTTTTTCCCCAACACAGTGGAGAAATGCTGGTCAGTCTACCACTTGTTGGACAGACGGTTGCCGTGTGCTGTGGCACACTCGATCTCTGAAATGGAATTGTAAGAAAAGTCGAGGCAATCAGACTTTACCAAAAGAGGAAAAAATGCCAAAGGCTTGAAGATTGATTGCATTGGCTTTTTTAAAAATTAGTGGCCTTGTGGGTAACAGAGTCTTGAAAAAATCCAGGTTTGTAAAAAAAGGTGTTTAGTTGTTGGAAACATGAAAGATCATGATCAGTGTTCAGGCTGCGTACAGTAGGACGTCGAAAGGTCAATGTCAAGATTTTTGTACTGAAGCTGTTGATAATTTTTTTTGTCTATAATTTTGATCATTTTCATTCCGCAAATTCCAAAAGCACCACAGGAGTCAGTTCATCCTCAGATCTCACCACTCTTAAGATGCATTTAGACTTAACTCAAAGTGACGAAGAAGAAGAAATACTTCACCCACAAAATGACCATTTGTATGTCAGTAAGAAAACGCTGCTCTCACGTTTCCATGGTAAACAGAGAATCCAAAATAGGCGACTATTCTTAATGAAGTCATTGGGATGCACTTTTAACAACAGCAATACTTTAACAAAACATTTGTTGACAGACTCTCACGCAGCTCATGTAGAAAAATCTAAGTCTCATTTATCCATTCGTACGCTCAGTACTTTTCAATCAGATGCATTTTTGCTAAAACGTTACTTTTTAAAGGCCCTGACATACCAAGCCGACGCTTGTCCTTCAAGTCAGTTTTGGGCCATCGGTGAGCATCTGTTGACCTAGTCTTGACCTCGTCTGCTTTTTTTTTTCTTTTTTTTTTTAGCCAATTCAACATATAGTATCTGCGTCGGAGACTCAGCACAGCTGTGATTGAGATAACTGTTCAGCCCAGCTCAGTGTAAGAGAAGAGAAAGTGAGGAAAGCATACAAAGAGCTAAACACCAGGGGGAGTGAGATAGAAATCACCTCGATATATGAGGTAAGATTATTTTCTTAAGCAGAAACGTCACCTGGTGGTTTGTGTTATTATTCAATGGCACATGGTGAATATGCTTTGTTTTTTCAATGTTGAATTGTGTTGTTGATGTGCCAACTGGCTAACTAGTGTCCGATGGGTCGTTCCGTTTCCGTTTGAAGTAGGGTTACATGCGGTTGCAGTCTGCTTATATGGAGAGTTATTTCCTCTCACGTAGGTGCAGAACGTACATGCTCTTTGGCCATCAGTGTGTTTATGTGCAACTTTTTGGCCGAGACACAGGCGACTTTTGTCGCCACTACTTCTTTGATGTCTTCTTGATGTTTGGTCTATCTGGGCTTTAAACATTAGTACAAACAGTCTCATTCACGAAGTAGCATGAGTGGGCTCGTACATGTGTTTGAATTTTGCTGCTCAAGCAGAGCTCCTCTGAAACCGCGTGCTTAGGCACACTCAGGGCGCCCTACTTGTCAGCGTTATTGTTTCATATTGTAATGTTTTAGCAAAAATGCATGCATTTTGCAGGTCGTGAGCATACAACTGGATAAATGAGATGTGGACAATACTGATATGTGACTTTTGATATAGTTTTGCTTTTGTCAAACGTGAACCCCAATGACTTCAATTCATCAAGAGTTTCCCATCTTTTTTGTGTTCTTTCTGTGTTCATCCCAGAAGAATGTAAGTTAAAAAAACATGTTTTCTTCCACAATTCAAGGCAACAGGTGGTGAATAATTTGTCTACAAATTGTCATTATGCAGGTGAAGTATTCCTTTAAGTCAAGGCATAATTGCATATGAAGTTACTGATATAAGTGGGTGAGAATATGCTCTGGACAGGGAAAAGTGAAGCAAGTCATCATTAGTTGAGAAGGTGTACTTTTGGTTAAAAACAAAAAAAACTGTTTTATGTCAGTTTATAAATCTACTTCATAAAGTTACATGGAATAGAATGAAACAACAAAGATGATCTCAGAAGTGATTTTGGTGGGTGCAGAGGTTATTTTTGCAGATGGAAATTACAGCGAAAGGATCACTTTTTAGAGACTGATATTTCTGAATATGTTCAGCAAAATCATATCTTCCCTTCATGTTGGCCGTGCATAAGACTGACTGGCCAGTTTATTATTCATACCTCAGATCCAATAACATCCCCTGATATCCCTCCTCATGACTCCACATCATTGTATGTGGCTGCTTTGGGCAGGTTGGGCTCATTACCATTTTGTCACAAGAAATTAATTTCCTGTTCAGATGGAGAAGCAGCCACATAACACAGTGAGGATTTTGTTTGTTACTGTTGTTGTTTTGTAATCTTTCTCTGGGGAGGAGAGAAATGCCAAACCAGGAGGTGTCAGGACTGTCAGCCCGTCAGTGAACTGTGTACCAGAGCAGACCTGATTCTGTCCTCCTCTTCGAAGCCTCAAGAAACGGAAACTTCCCTTTTGTTCCAGAGGGACGTGGCTGGAATTTTTTTTAGGAATATTTAGTTCTACACTCTTAAATATACAAAAAGACACAGTGGCTCCTTGGTTTCTTAGCTGTGGATGTGCACTTTTGTTTGCATTCACACCTTTTTCATCACCATATTTATTTTGTTATCCTTTATTTAAAAAAAAAAAAAAAATCTTCAAATGCAAGTGCAAGATGGTGTATTCCTGTTGTGTTATTCAGACAGTGGTGAGGGTGACTGTGTTGTATGGATCATGTGAGATACCTGACAGGTTCATGACCTCAGAGTTTCACTTTGTTTCATCCAATGTATCAGTTTTTCTGTTTATTTTTTGTACTTTTGTATCGTTTATTTTATTCACTTAAAAATATGAAGGTATTTTCCCATAGAAACAGCCAAGTTGTGCGTTGTCTTAACTGTGAAACCTACACCTAATTCATAATGTACCAAAATATCATTACCAGTATGTTTTTTATGCCATTTTTATTTTACTATTTTACATTTTAGTTTGTTTCATTTTTCTTTTAAACTGCCAATTGTTCATCTGAATATCCAATGACATTCAGGCTTGTAACAGGTTCTGTATGCGACATTCAGTGCATTAATATAGCAGGAAACTACTTTTTGCTATGGAAAGACATAGTGGAGAAATGGCGTCCTGAGCTTCTCTGTTTTTTTTATTTTGGTAGCCAGTCTGCGAGCATGATAGAGCATGTAAGTTCCTTGCTGTCACTGTCATTTTTTTATTTATAGTATAAAAATATCCCAAGTGCACTGCATTTTCCCATACATCTCAGTGTGGACATACTTATGCACCCAAAATAGCAAGTTTCCAGTTTAGGATACTTTCTCTCCCAAGTCAACAGTGCTAGGAATGTTCGCCTTCTTCGCACCATCGGCTGGTAGCTGCCAGCTCAGCTACTTCAGTATTGGGAACCAAGTGCAGACAATCCTGGCTCAGGCTATAAATCATGAATGTCCAAAATGTCGCATACGGCTCCTTTAACCCTTTGAAACCTGAACAAATTGGCTTGATTTCTTTTAAAAACATGGGAAGAAGGAAGAAATGAAGAAATGACCCCCAAATTAGCAAGAAATTAATTAAAAGTAAAAGAAAATTACCAGAAAAATAGTTTAAAATAAAACAAAGTTTTAGAAAAAGGAAATGACCTAAAAAAAAGTGCTCAAAATGATAATAATTCTTTAACATAACTTTAAAAATGCAATTATGATACTTAAAAATGGTGTTTATTTTCCTTTTTCTCCCTGGCCATTTTTCTCTAGCTTATTAAAAATAATGTTCTAAATCTTTTTTTTTTTCACAATTTGTTGAACATTTCTTACCAAGTTGCTGATTGCCTTATCAACCATGTTTCTGAAAGAAATTACACTAATTCGTTCAAGGTTCAAAGGTTTAAAATACTTGTGACAGGTGTCTGAAAGCAGCACAAGAAAAGTGATGTGCTAAGTTTCAGTTGGTTAATCACTAACGTTGAAAATCTAATGTGGCATTGGATCCCAATAAAGAGGACATGGAAAGATTCATGCGTCATGTTTTGTTGGAGCTGTTTGTGTCAGTTTTGCAGATATTCACCGTTGCCCCCATCAGCGACACAGCTCTGGCAGACATCAATTGTCAAAGGAAAAATAAGCTAGCGAGCCGTGATCCATCTTTGGGTATGTGTCATTTAAATAATAAGCACATAAAATGTAATGTGCTGGGCTTTCACATCAAGCTCTCCACTGGTACAGAAGGAGACAGTGCACAGATAATAGATGTGCCAGCTGAGAAGGGGGGAAAAGATGAATTTGAAATGGCGTTTTACAAAAGCAGACCCAGATTTGTAATGTTCTTTTTTGAAATATTTCAATGTGCTATCATCCAAAACAGTCTGTCTCATAGATTAGGCTTGAATAACATTTGTGCATTGGTTTGACAGTTTTGTTTTAATTGTTTAACTGCTAAAATCGTAACATAATGAAAAGATGCACCAAAAACTTAATATCAGTTTACCACATACACCCTCACTGACAGATATGTTTTAATTTAAACTCAAGGCCATAAACACAAGCATCGAGATAAAAAATCTGAATTGTGCTCAGTGCCTCAGGAATTTGAGTGGGTGTGCAAGAGCTTCCCTGCTTGATAAACGGCTGGTGCTGACTTTTTTTTGCTGTGCATGTATTAACAGTGTAATCTCTTCACGCAGCATCTTCACATGTGCGCTGCTGCATCAAACTACAGTACAAACGTTGGTGAGTATTCATGCTGAGGCATTTCTCTAACATCACATTGTAAGAACTTAATATACACTCAGTGCTACCTTGCGTGACTGTCTGAAGCTGCTTTGTTGGTGTATTGGTTTGAGTGTGTATACTTTAAGCTGCACTAATTAATATTTTTATATCAACAATGGATTTAATGACCATGTAAGCGACACTTGGTGGTTGTGCTTGTCTCATTGTTTGTATTTTTAAAATAGTAGCCCGTGTTTCAGTTTAAGGACTTTCAGGATCAGAGGGGAAAAATGTGTTTGGCACGCTGAATGCTGTCTATAACAAGTTTGGCTGTGCTGTTTGTTGTTGTTTTTGTTAGTTTTTGAGAATCAAAGGGAAAAATCACCTCAACATACATTAGACGTAGAAACAGAAATATCTGTTAAAACTCCAACACCTTCTCATCCCAACTCTCTTGTGATGTTTTAGGTATCCCTGGTGCATCAGCTGTTTACGGGATGCCATTACCATAATGCCCTTACCGTGATGTGAGCAAATGCACCTGGTGGGACGATGCAGCACAGTCCTTAATGTTAACACAACAGCACACCACAAGGACTGACATGATGGTAAGGATTACGCAAAAGCAGAAAAAGCTCACATCCCACATGAAAGTCAGTTGTTTTTGGGACGCATCCACTTCCCTGCCTGCCCACCCATCCTATAGGCGCCTATAATACATCATTACAGGCAGCGTTATTACCTTATGCTGTCCTTCAGCATTTCCTGTGTATGCTGCTGGTTCTCGCCATGTATGTTGCATGTGGATGCGCCAGTGCCGTCCAGCAGTCTGCCAGTTTCCAAGCATATAGTAACAATGCCACTAGTTCTGTCCATGCGCGTTCTTAACTCATGCCGCCAAGCCGCATTCGATGCTATAGATACGAAAGATGGCGTTTGGCATCACGCTCTCATGCCAAAATCATTATCAAAGCAGACATAATTGAGTTCGGAGTGAGAATGTAGCTACTGTTACCCTCAAGCTTTTCCGTCTAATGTTTGCTAAAATTTTCCATGTTCTTCTTTTCAGGATCATCCTGACTACAGTAAAATCTGACGTGATTATAATATCTCAATCCAAACTCAGTCAAAATGTTGGCACCCTGCACCAATTTTTACTAATAATCCCCTTGGAACAGGAATCTAATGTCTCGTCAAGGGTGCAGATTCAGTTTCAATATAGGGGAACACACATACAAAGCCAGGATCTGGAGTTCCTCCATCAGAAAAATTGGAGCCTCAAACATGTAATTTCTTGCATTCTGGCATTTTTTTTAAATGGTGTTTTTTTTTTTATTATTTAAGTGAAGAAAAACACAATTCAGGCAGCAGGTGACAATTCAAAATACAAAAATATAATGGACTGAGAGTAAAGTTGTCAGATTAATGAACAGGTAATCTATTGAGAATAAAGTCATAATATTTCCTTGATGCCCTATGTGGACCATTGACTAAACCCTAACAGACAACAGTGGTTATATTTAAGTTTTTTAGATCAAATTATTGCTAGGGACAATAGAGTAATCCGTGGATGTTGATCGGGACATGTCCCTCCCATCCCTTCCATATTCTACGCCCTCGGTCTCCTCTCTATACCTTCAAAAGTTCCTCCCAGTGGCTTGTTATTGATACGTGGCTTTGAAAACATTATAAAATAGCCTTGAGGAAAGTATGAAATGGGGTGAATTCAGTTCAGGGGCTATTTTTCCCGTAAGGAGCATGAGCTCCAGCTTGGCCTTGCAGTGCTAACAATGTGAACAGGAGAGTCCTCTAAATAGGCTCCTTTTGTTGAACACTTCATTGAGGCGCTGTCAGTATTTATCCATTTTACAGCTCATTGTGCCAACACCACTCCTGGAAACAGAAATCATTTATTATTAATAACGGATGTGGGAGAAAAAACATTAACCAAGCCACAGACAAACCAATTCAGGATGTTCTGAGTGCAGAAGTACAGCACACACTCGCCTGCAAATTTGAGAGCGTCCTTGTGAGTAATGAATTGTTAAATCAAAGCCTCTCCACATGGGACTGGGTTCATTATAATCTTTATTACATTTTTTTTTCAAAAAGAGGCTGTTCTTCTGGCTATGGATTCAAAGCACAAATCCATTTAAGTTTAGCTTTCTGTCCAAATGTCTCGTTACACCGTTCACTCCTCATCAAAGCAATATTTTCATTTCCTAAAACCTAAATATTGTGGATATAATAGTTTCTGTGTAATATTTTCATGCTTTTTAATGATTCGGTTAATCCGGTGACTGCGATTCAGAGTTGGCAGGTTAAACATCCTGCATGGCAAATAGCGAAACCTCATTTGCACTTTGAGCACGTAGCTGCTCTGAGCTCCGACTTGACAACAATTTTGGGAAATGGTTTTTTAATGTGTCACTTTAAAGTACAAGGCACTCAAGTCAAAGAAAATGAAGTGCTGTGTTTGGAAATTGCGTGAGACTGAAAATTATTTCAATTATGAATTATGTGAAACTGTTTTTAGCATTCAGATTCTGTTGTTTTCACCGTCTGAAGATTCGCCAAAGTCAGGCAAGCCTCTTTGAAGACATTTAAACTCTAATTACAATTCTTAGTGTTTGCTTCTTTAAGTGGATTCATTTAGTGGTCACTTTACCCCAATATATGACAAGAGGATTAGCACCAACATCTCCCTCTCTCCAACAGACACCATAAACCAGTGTATATTTCATGTTTCATCATCAGTTTCATTTATGAAGCCCATTTTCACAAAGGGGACTGTCCTTGGACCCTCACAGTGTCTAAGGAAAAACTCCCCTCAAAAAATCATTTAACAGGGAAATTAGCTAGTATGCTAAGTAATCACAGATAATGCCCAAAAGTGAGAAAATGTGTGCAGTAATTTGGGGTGTTAATTTACTATAATGGCAAATATAAAACCTGTCAGTAGACGACTGTGTAACAAGATGCATTTTTATTGCAGCAAACTGCACAAGTTAAACTTTGCAATGTTAAATTTCAGCAAAATCTTTCAAATTAATCCTCCATGGACCTTGATTACTTACCAGTTTTACAGAAATATGGCCAATAATTTGTTTGTTTTTTTCCCCTAAACATTGCGGGTAGAAATTGTGGTACACAAAAGTTCAGGAGGTCACCACAGTCCATAGGTGATACCCCCTAGGAAGCAGATCAATTGACATATATATATATATGTTCTTAGCTATTATCTATATCAACCAACGTTGCCATTTTTAACAAAGTGACAACCAAAGTTAACTTTATTGAAACTTTCAGTAAAGTGAAAAGGTGCATTTCTCCAAATGGCAAACTTTTTTTTTTAAAGCATCAGCATGTGCACCAGACAAAGCTATCTAATGGAGACACAGGCATGTGGCCCCAATCCTCTTGTCATTTGCCAGTAAACAAAATGTCCCTGCCGACTGCAGCCTTCTGACAGATGAATTAGTTTTGTGTTATCATGCTGGAGAGTAAACAGCTTTGCTTCATTGGAAATGAATGTGCTGACATCATCATAAGCATGTGTTAACCTTATATAGCACAGACCCAGGTACAATACGTAATTTGCTTGTGGCCAAATACAATACAGAGATAATGGAGATGACATTAACAATAAGCTACATATCTCAGCAAATACCTTTATTTCAGGTGATCCTCTGAAAGACTAGCCTGACAGCTTATCTGGAACCTCTCACTTCATATTTGGCTTCCAAGGACATTTTCAACAGTCAGACCAAAATGCTTCTGGATGCAGCTGAATAGATTTAAAACAAATCAGATGAGCTACATAATGTGACATAGTTGACAGATACAGCACACAAAAATGAACTGTGACAGTGTAATATCAATATGTTTGGTGTCGAGTGTTACCATTTTTCAGAATTTGAAAATGGTACTTTAACACAAAGTTCCAAATCAGCTGCCGCTGTATTGGTCGTCTTTGAAAAAGCCCCAAGAGTGCTCCTCTTTGTCTCCTAGGCTAGGTATATGCTCACTATAGTGTCCCCCAGTGCAAGGCTGTAAGCCATTCTTATTCCCAGGTCGTCAAATACCAATGCTCCCCTGTCCCTCTGCGTCTCATAGCGATGCACAGGGCAGCCTTTAGCGTCTCTATGTGACGCAAAGCAAAAAAATAACACAGGGTTTACGTTGTGACACAGTCGTGGTTAGGTTTATGCAACAACAGTACTTGATTAGGTCTAGAAAAATTTGTTTTTGTTACTTTACAGTAATGTAATGTAACACCACGCGACACAAACTGCTTTGTTCTGGGTGACAGTCCTGTGTTTGTTTGACCCATCAGCCTCCTCTCCCTGCATAGACTTTCTCACTCTTTATACATACAGTTCTCAGCATCAAGTATTGCTGCAGATGAGTTTACAGTGGAGGTAGTTTAAAGCCCAGTGTGTCTCAAAGACGCTAAAGGCTGCCTTTGGCATCCAAATCACAAGATGAGGAGTATGACAACACATTGGTATTTGACCATCTAGGGTGAAAATGGGCTAGAGGGTGCTCGACATTATTGTGAATTTTGTGTAAAGCCCACAAGCTCCACAAGTTATCATCTAAAACATGCTTACTATTAGATAAATCCTTGTGATTAGTCCAGCTGAGGCCAGGTCATATGGAAGTGTGTCTGAAGGGGACCAGACGCATCCACCACAGCTTATAAAACATGAGCTCACAGATTCGTCTGGTTCCAGGTTAATCAAATGCATAACATTAATTATTAGTCTGAGGTCTGAATAACAACCTATGATGTTTCGGTGTTGGATTTCCCTTTTGGTCGTCTCAAGTCTGAATCGCAGTCAGTCACTTTTATTTATTTATCTCATTTAACTAGTCATTTAATCATGAATATTGTACTGTTACCCATTTTTCCAAGTCATATTTGTGAAAAAAAAAAGACCTCTACAGCTCCTCTGTAAAACTTGAGAAACTCAGATACACTCTGCTGCACAAGCGCCTCACACGATCAAAGCAGAGACCTCAATCTCCAGAGAGGAAAATCTCCCTCCTGCTCACAATCCTGCAGCTTGTCAACTTTGAAGTCCCGGCGCCGAGTGTCACGGCCCTCCAGACTGCCGCTTGAACACAGACAGACAGACGGCTAAGTTTTCAGGGACGCTCTAATCTCGGCAGCCCTGTGAGCAGCCATGGACTTCCTCCGCTGCAAGGACGAGGCCGCGGCCTCCGTGATGCCGTGGTAGCTGTCCGTCTCCTGGGAGTCCTCGCTGTTCTGCGACTTGGTGCTGTCCTGCGAGTCCGGCTTCTGCCTCATTGCGCGGCTCTGCTCCTCCTTCAGCTCCACATAGGAGCGAGAGAAGGTGTGAAAGATGGACGTAACGGGGAAGGCCATGAGGAGGATGCCACTCAGGATGCTGCTGAGCGCCACCACCTGGCCGGGGATGCTCCTGGGCACCATGTCTCCGTAGCCCACCGTGGTCATGGAAATAACGGCCCACCAGTAGCTCCCGGGGATGCTGGTGAATTCCTGCTTGGCGCCCATCTCGCTCTCAGCAAGGAACACCAGCGGGGAGAAAAGAGCCATTGCAACGCAGAGGAACAGCAGCAACAGTCCAAACTCCCGTGTACACCTCCTCACCGTCAGACCGAGCGTTTGCAAGCCCAAAGAGTGGCGGGCAAGCCTCATGACGTAAAAGATCCGTAGAGCTCGCAGGACTCTGAGAACCAGCCCCACCTTCTCCAGGTAGTTGTTCCCTGAGCCTGCAGGTTTCCCTCCGACTGACAGAGAGTCCACAATGAGAGTGATGTAGTAGGGGAGAATGGCGACCACGTCGATGACGTTCAGAGGCGTACGCAGGAACATGCACTTGCTCTGCGTCTGAATGAAGCGCAGCAGGAACTCCAGGGAGAACCAGGCGACACACACTGTCTCCAGCACAAAGATGTTATAGCACCTCTGGGAGCACTCACCCTGCAGAGAGAAAAAATAAGCACATAAAGACAGACGTTAGGCGTTGTGTTACATTACAGCCCCCCTCAGCAGGCCAGGTGAACTCCAGAAAGTGCTTCGCATAAATGTGCTTGAAGTCTGTAATTAAGAATCTATCTCAAAACCTGCTGTTTGATTCTCGGCTTCGACGTTGATGCGTTTGATCTCATCACAGACAGGTGAAAGAGAAAAAACACAAAGGAGAAGGTGCTGAAAGACCAGTGGAGTGTAAGACAAAAAGGCTTTGATTATCTCTTTTAGCGAATCTCACTGACTCACACGTCAAACCTGAAAAGGTGAAAGCTGCAGACAGTGTTACGTAAGAGATGATCTGTCTGCGGAGTCAGTCACAGATACACTGCGGGTTCTTACCACAGCTGAAATATTCCCTCTTTTAATGATAATGATTTTTTTTTTCTACCAAGACTGCTGGCATAGCGTTCATAAATATTTCAAAATATAATTATAAGAGATTACTTGGAAATTAAGTCAAAGTCACCCCTGGAGGAGACTGAAAAAATATAGTGTGCTTTTCATTTTTTCCCCTATTTACTCAAGTGTTATTAATTACAGCAAATATTCTTTGCTTTATTTGTGTCAGTTAATTATGTGTAGATTAATTACAGTATGAGAATATATGGCGCACAATATGTGACTCCTCCCCCCATGAAATGTTGTGTAATAGTGTGAAATATGTATTTCCACAACATCTTTAATCTTTTTTTTAGACTCAGCCCTCTGTTGTGTTTCTGGTCGCAGACCTTCGCGATGGTGCTAAAATATTATGATGACAGATTTTACGATGCAACGTCTTTTTACTAACAGGTTGATCTTACTTCAACCCTTTGAAACTTAAGCGGCTTGGCTGAAATTCTTCCAGAAACAATGGGGGAAAAAGCAATTAGCATCTTTGTATGAAATGATACAGAAACTGCAAGAAATTTGTATAAAAAATAAAGAATATAAATGTATAAATATAAAAAAAAGGGAAAATGTTCAAGGAAAACAAAGAAAACGCTAGGGAAAATTATTATAACTAAGACTATTTATAATTAACACACTTACATATTTTCAATTATATTACCAAAAAATATCATTTTAAGCACTTATTTCAGGTATTTTTTTTATTTGTTTGTTGTTGTTTTTTTAACTTTCTTTTATTTATCTATCTATTTATTTATTTTTGATAATTTTAAGGTAGTTTTCTTGTACGTGTTTAAACTATTTTTTGTGTGATTGTTTTGTTAATTTCGGGTCGTTTCTTCCTTAGCTGCTCTTTGCTCTTCTGTATTTTAAAAAGAAATGAAAGATAATACATAATATATAAAAATATACAAATATGACTGACGACTTTGCAACCAGCAGACCAGCACAGTTAACTTGGTTTACTGAAGTTGCCAAAACTTTGGAAGATTAAGTCAATTTCACTTGTCTTTTTATAAGTTACAACAACTTAAAAAAATTACATAAATACAAAAACAAATAAGTTAATTAGATATAAAGTAAACACAGCAGTTATATTTTGTTAACCTTTTCAAGGCAATCTGTTTCCTAGATTTTTTAAAAATAAAATCAAGTTATGAAATTTCCAATGTAGGGAGAAAACTACTCGCACTGTGGTTAGAAAGGTCCAGGTGTGAATGTTTTCGAGCGTGAATTCATAAGCAAATAATTTCCCTCAGCATTTGCTCAGTCAACAGTTCTGTTCCATGGAGACGTCATTCCAGCCGCCCGCCCTCACAGAAACTCTCTCAGATTGAGCCTCATGCATTTTTCAAAGTATACACATAGGTTTGCATATAGCATCGTTTCTGCCCCAGAGACCTGAAGCCTGCTAAACCCATTAAAGAGCGTGTGAGTGTCTGACCGACAAAGCTCGAGCTGCAAGCTTTCACACAGCAGCAGCAGCAGCAGCAGCAATAAACGTCTATATTTACTTGGAAAAGTAGGCATCGTGATGAAAAGTGGTGAAGATCTGTCGACCGTTTTATGTGTAATGATCTTTAGTGCTGCAGTGGTAAAGTCGAACTGAACGCGTTACCACGGACAGTAAAAGCGGTGATGTTTTTGGTTGATCAGTGTCATGGCTCTCTCTGACAAGATGAAGCTATTTCCAGCAGCCCATTTTTCCTCAAGTGTCTTGTACGCTCTGTTTTGAACACGGTGTATGTTATGAAGAAATTAACTTAATAATCCTCACATCATAACAGCATTTAGTTGTTCGTTTACTTTCAATACTTCATTACAGTTTATATCATAAAAATAACTTGGCATACTTAATATCCGATTCATTGTGACTTTTACTCAAGTAATACTTTGATACATGACATTAACTTTTACCAAAGTCATTTTCCTTAAAGATGTTTGTACTTTTACTCAAATGTGACTTTCAGGTACAGGTTCAGGGGATGCTGTTTAATGACACTTCCTCAAAGTTATATCATGTCGAAAAAATGTCATAATATGACATTTAAAGAAATAATTAAAAACAGAAAAAAATCGTATATACTATGTCCAAAACAGTCCCGGTATAGCATTACTTACTACACTATGCCGTTTTTAATGATTTTTGAAGGTCATGTTGTCCAAAAATCAGAAAAAGCGAAATAGTATAGTATGTCGTCCAAAAATCCTAAAGAATGATATAGACTTTACGACTTTACTAGGTCGATATGTAAGATTTTTGGATGTCTTTTTTTCTGATTTTTATTCATCCTTTTTCCCCACTTGTTTTAACTGACAGCTTTAGTCAATTTTTTTTTTTTTTTAAATAACAAATTAACATTATTGTAAAAAATATATATTTTTTCATAAATGTAATGACACAACATTATATACAAATTGACCAGGGTCAGTTTTTTGGGAAAATATTGACTATGAAACACTTTCTTAGATCATAGATTGATTTATGCAAAAACACTTAATACTTCCAGCCATCTTGTTGCTTTTACTTTTAATAATTTACTCTTTCTCTAATATTTCAATTTCATCTTTAAATTTAATGTCATGTTAAAGTTATAATGAAAGCTTACTTTCTGAAAAGAATAATTTGATTTTTTTAAGTACACAATGACTTTTCAAGAACTTTTTTCAACATACTATATTATGTCGTTTTCAGCCAATTTTTTTCATCATGCTATACTATGACATTTGTTGACATACTGCAGTATATATTGTTGTTAGCAGTTGTTTTTTAATTTTTTGAAATGCTATAATATGGATGTTTTCAGACTTTTCTTGGATACCATGAAGTCATTCAACATGCTATAGTATGTAGTTTTCAGCAGTGTTTTCGACATGATGTATTTTGCCATTTTTTGCCATACTATACTACACGCTTTTAAGTGATTTTGAACATGCAATAATATGACAATTTTGGCCATGTTTTGGACATGCTGTACAGACTTTTTCATGGGAATGGTAAATTATGACTGAATTCAATATTGCTATATTACATTGTTTTCAGCTGTTTTTTGGACATGTTGTATTTTGAAGTTTTTTGCCATACTTAACTATGTTCTTTTCAGGCAGGTTTTTTTGGCATGCTTTACTATGATGTGATTCAACATGAACATATTATGTTGTTTACAGCTGGTTTAGGAACAGCTGGTGTATCTCAATGTTTAGTTGCCATGCTGTAATATGAAGTTTTTTGTGGATTTTTTCAAGAGCTATATGTTTGTTGTTTCAACAGATTATAGTATAAGCTGCCTCAACATGCTGTAATATGACTTTAATTAGCATTTGGAGCAAACACATTTTTAACCATTTTCCCTGTGCTATAGTATGGCTTTTTTTCGTGACACTGTACTTTTGCTCAAAATGCTGAAAATATTGACTTTTTGGAACATTTTTTCAGCAGGCTATACTATAAACTGCCTCAACATGCTGTACTATGACTTTTTTAAAATTTGGAGCATTGACTTTTTTGACCATTTTTCCCTGCGCTATAGTATGGCTTTTTTGCCATACTGTAATTTGGCTTAAAACTCTCAAAATATTGACTTTTAGGACAGTTGTTTTCAGAAGGCTATAATACAAATACCCTCGACATGCTGTACTGTGACTTTATTTTAAACATTCAGAGCAAACATTTTTCCCTGTGCTATACTATGGCTTTTTTTTTTTTTTTTTAACATTCTATACTTTGGCTTAAAATGCTTAAAACGTTGACTTTTTAGACATTTTTTTGAGCAAACTATACTATAAACTGCTAGAAGAGGCTATACTGTTACTGTTTTTTAACATTTGGAGTGATTTATTTTTTGACCATTTTCCCTGGGGAAAAGTGCCATACTATAGCTCAGGGAAAAAAGGTCAGAAAAGTCATACTACAGCATGTTAAGGAAGTTTTTACTATAGCCTGATGAATAAACTGCCCAAAAAGTCAATATTTTGAGCGTTTTAAGCCAAAATATGGGATGGAAAAAAAAAACATACTATAGCTCAGGGAAAATGGTCAAAAAAGTTATCACTCAGAATGCTTAAAAAGCATAATAGGACAGCTTTTTTAGGTCATTTATAGTATAGCCTAATGAAAAAAAAAGTCCAAAAAGTCAATATTTGAAGCGTCAAGCATTTTGAGTCAAAGTACAGAATGGGGGGAAAAAGTCATACTATAGCACAGGGAAAAATGGTCAAAAAAGTCATCACTCAGAATGCTTTCAAAAGTCATAGGACAGCATGTTTAGGTCTTTTTAGGATAACCGGATGAATAACCTGTCCAAAAAGTCAATATTTTGAGCGTTTTGAATCAAAGTACAGAATGGTGAAAAAAGCCATACTATAGCACAGGGAAAAATGGTCAAAAAGTCATCACTCAGAATGCCTTGAAACGTCATGCGGCACCATGTTTAGCTCTTTTTTAGTATAGCCTGATGAAAAAAAAGTCCAAAAAGTCAATATTTTAAGTGTTTTGAGTCAAAGTACAGAATGGGGAAAAAAGCCATACTATAGCTCAGGGAAAAATCGTCAAAAAGTCATATCTCAGAATGCTTTAAAAAGTCATAGGACAGGTTGTTTAGTTCTTTTTAAGTGTAGCCTGATGAAAAAAATGTCCAAAAAGTCAACATTTTAAGCGTTTTGAGTCAAAGTACAGAATGGGGGGAAAAAGCCATACTATAGCACAGGGAAAATTGGTCAAAAAAGTAATCAGTCAGAATGCTTTAAAAAGTCATGGGCCAGCATTTTTAGCTCTTTTTAAGTATAGCCTGATGAATAAAATGTCCAAAAAGTCAATATTTTTAGAGTTTTGAGCCAAAGTGCAGAATGGGGAAAAAAGCCATACTATAGCACAGGGAAAAATGATCAAAAAAGTCATCACTCAGAATGCTTTACAAAGTCACAGGACACGTTGTTTAGGTCTTTTTTTAGAATAGCCTGATGAAAAAAAAAGTCCAAAAAGTCAATATTTGAAGCGTTTTGAGTCAAAGTACAGAATGGGGGGAAAAAGTCATACTATAGCACAGCACAGAGAAAAATTAGTCAAAAAGTCATCAGTCAGAATGCTTTAAAAAGTCGTAGGACAGCTTTTTTAGTTCATTTTTAGTATAGCCTGATGAAAAAAACATAAAAAAATTCAATATTTTTAGAGTTTTGAGCCAAAGTACAGAATGGGGGAAAAAGCCATACTATAGCACAGGGAAAAATGGTCAAAAAAGTCATCACTCAGAATGCTTTGAAAAGTCACAGGACAGTTGTTTTAGTTTGTTTTTAGTATAGCCTGATGAAAAAACCATCCAAAATATCTATATTTTTAGAGTTTTGAGCCAAAGTGCAGAATGGGGAAAAAAGCCATACTATAGCTCAGGGAAAAATGGTCAAAAAAGTCATCACTCAGAATGCTTTAAAAAGTCATAGGACAGCTTGTTTAGGTCTTTTTTAGTATAGCCTGATGAAAAAAACATCCAAAAAGTCAATATTTTAAGCGTTTTGAGTCAAAGTACAGAATGGGGAAAAAAGCCATACTATAGCACAGCACAGGGAAAAATCGTCAAAAAGAGTCATCACTCAGAATGCTTTAAAAAGTCATGCGGCACCATGTTTAGCTCTTTTTTAGTATAGCCTGATGAAAAAATGTCCAAAAAGTCAATATTTTAAGCGTTTTGAGTCAAAGTACAGAATGGGGAAAAAGCCATACTATAGCTCAGGGAAAAATGGTCAAAAGTCATCACTCAGAATGCTTTAAAAAGTCATTGGACAGGTTGTTCAGGTCTTTTTAGTATAGCCTGATGAATAAAATGTCCAAAAAGTCAATATTTTAAGCGTTTTGAGTCAAAGTACAGAATGGTGAAAAAAGCCATACTATAGCTCAGGGAAAAATGGTCAAAAAGAGTCATCACTCAGAATGCTTTAAAAAGTCATGCGGCACCATGTTTAGCTCTTTTTTAGTATAGCCTGATGAAAAAATGTCCAAAAGTCAATATTTAAGCGTTTTGAGTCAAAGTACAGAATGGGGGAAAAAAGCCATACTATAGCACAGGGAAAAATGGTCAAAAAAGTCATCACTCAGAATGCTTTAAAAAGTCATTGGACAGGTTGTTCAGGTCTTTTTTAGTATAGCCTGATGAAAAAAACATCCAAAAAGTCAATATTTTAAGCGTTTTGAGTCAAAGTACAGAATGGGGAAAAAAGCCATACTATAGCACAGCACAGGGAAAAATCGTCAAAAAAGTCATCAGTCAGAATGCTTTAAAAAGTCGTAGGACAGCTTTTTTAGTTCATTTTTAGTATAGCCTGATGAAAAAAACATAAAAAAATTCAATATTTTTAGAGTTTTGAGTCAAAGTACAGAATGGGGAAAAAAGCCATACTATAGCACAGGGAAAAATCGTCAAAAAGTCATCGCTCAGAATGCTTTAAAAAGTCACAGGACAGTTGTTTTAGTTTGTTTTTAGTATAGCCTGATGAAAAAACCATCCAAAATATCTATATTTTTAGAGTTTTGAGCCAAAGTGCAGAATGGGGAAAAAAGCCATACTATAGCTCAGGGAAAAATGGTCAAAAAAGTCATCACTCAGAATGCTTTAAAAAGTCATTGGACAGGTTGTTCAGGTCTTTTTTAGTATAGCCTGATGAAAAAAACATCCAAAAAGTCAATATTTTAAGCGTTTTGAGTCAAAGTACAGAATGGGGAAAAAAGCCATACTATAGCACAGCACAGGGAAAATTCGTCAAAAAAGTCATCACTCAGAATGCTTTGAAACGTCATGCGGCACCATGTTTAGCTCTTTTTTAGTATAGCCTGATGAAAAAAATGTCCAAAAAGTCAATATTTTAAGCGTTTTGAGTCAAAGTACAGAATGGGGGAAAAAGCCATACTATAGCTCAGGGAAAAATGGTCAAAAAAGTCATCACTCAGAATGCTTTAAAAGTCATTGGACAGGTTGTTCAGGTCTTTTTAGTATAGCCTGATGAAAAAACATCCAAAAAGTCAATATTTTAAGCGTTTTGAGTCAAAGTACAGAATGGGAAAAAAAGCCATACTATAGCACAGGGAAAAATGGTCAAAAAAGTCATCACTCAGAATGCTTTAAAAAGTCGTAGGACATCTTTTTTAGTTCATTTTTAGTATAGCCTGATGAAAAAAACATCCAAAAATTCTATATTTTTAGAGTTTTGAGCCAAAGTACAGAATGGGGAAAAAAGCCATACTATAGCTCAGGGAAAAATGGTCAAAAAAGTCATCACTCAGAATGCTTTAAAAAGTCATTGGACAGGTTGTTCAGGTCTTTTTTAGTATAGCCTGATGAAAAAAACATCCAAAAATTCTATATTTTAAGCGTTTTGAGTCAAAGTACAGAATGGGGAAAAAAGCCATACTATAGCTCAGGGAAAAATGGTCAAAAAAGTCATCAGTCAGAATGCTTTAAAAAGTCGTAGGACATCTTTTTTAGTTCATTTTTAGTATAGCCTGATGAAAAAAACATCCAAAAATTCTATATTTTTAGAGTTTTGAGCCAAAGTACAGAATGGGGAAAAAAAGCCATACTATAGCACAGGGAAAAATGGTCAAAAAAGTCATCACTCAGAATGCTTTGAAACATCATGCGGCACCATGTTTAGCTCTTTTTTAGTATAGCCTGGTGAAAAAAATGTCCAAAAAGTCAATATTTTAAGCGTTTTGAGTCAAAGTACAGAATGGGGGAAAAAGCCATACTATAGCTCAGGGAAAAATGGTCAAAAAAGTCATCACTCAGAATGCTTTAAAAAGTCATAGGACATCTTTTTTAGTTCATTTTTAGTATAGCCTGATGAAAAAAACATCCAAAAATTCTATATTTTAAGCGTTTTGAGCCAAAGTACAGAATGGGGAAAAAAGCCATACTATAGCACAGGGACAAAATGGTCAAAAAAGTCATCACTCAGAATGCTTTGAAACGTCATGCGGCACCATGTTTAGCTCTTTTTTAGTATAGCCTGGTGAAAAAAATGTCCAAAAAGTCAATATTTAGAGCGTTTTGAGTCAAAGTACAGAATGGGGAAAAAAGCCATATTATAGCACAGCACAGGAAAAATTAGTCAAAAAAGTCATCAGTCAGAATGCTTTAAAAAGTCATTGGACAGGTTGTTCAGGTCTTTTTTAGTATAGCCTGATGAAAAAAACATCCAAAAAGTCAATATTTTAAGCGTTTCGAGTCAAAGTACAGAATGGGGAAAAAAGCCATATTATAGCACAGCACAGGAAAAATTAGTCAAAAAAGTCATCAGTCAGAATGCTTTAAAAAGTCATAGGACAGCTTTTTTAGTTCATTTTTAGTATAGCCTGATGAAAAAAACATAAAAAAAAATCAATATTTTTAGAGTTTTGAGCCAAAGTACAGAATGGGGGAAAAAAGCCATACTATAGCACAGGGAAAAATGGTCAAAAAAGTCATCACTCAGAATGCTTTGAAAAGTCACAGGACAGTTGTTTTAGTTCATTTTTAGTATAGCCTGATGAAAAAACCATCCAAAATATCTATATTTTTAGAGTTTTGAGCCAAAGTGCAGAATGGGGAAAAAAGCCATACTATAGCTCAGGGAAAAATGGTCAAAAAAGTCATCACTCAGAATGCTTTAAAAAGTCATTGGACAGGTTGTTCAGGTCTTTTTTAGTATAGCCTGATGAAAAAAACATCCAAAAAGTCAATATTTTAAGCGTTTTGAGTCAAAGTACAGAATGGGGAAAAAAGCCATACTATAGCTCAGGGAAAAATGGTCAAAAAAGTCATCACTCAGAATGCTTTAAAAAGTCGTAGGACATCTTTTTTAGTTCATTTTTAGTATAGCCTGATGAAAAAAACATCCAAAAATTCTATATTTTTAGAGTTTTGAGCCAAAGTACAGAATGGGGAAAAAAGCCATACTATAGCACAGGGAAAAAATTTCCAAAAAGTCATATCTCAGAATGTTTTAAAAAGTCATAGGACAGCATGTTTAGCTCTTTTTAGGATAACCGGATGAATGACCTGTCCAAAAAGTCAATATTTAGAGCGTTTTGAGTCAAAGTACAGAATGGGGAAAAAAGCCATACTATAGCACAGGGAAAAATCGTCAAAAAGTCATATCTCAGAATGCTTTAAAAAGTCACAGGACAGGTTGTTTGGATCTTTTTTAGTATAGACTGATGAAAAATACATCCAAAAATTCTATATTTTTACAGTTTTGAGTCAAAGTACAGAATGGGGAAAAAAGCCATACTATAGCACAGGGAAAAATGGTCAAAAAAGTCATCACTCAGAATGCCTTGAAACATCATGCGGCACCATGTTTAGCTCTTTTTTAGTATAGCCTGATGAAAAAAACATCCAAAAAGTCAATATTTTAAGCGTTTTGAGTCAAAGTACAGAATGGGGAAAAAAGCCATACTATAGCTCAGGGAAAAATGGTCAAAAAAGTCATCACTCAGAATTTTTTAAAAAGTCATGGGCCAGCATTTTTAGCTCTTTTTTAGTATAGCCTGGTGAAAAAAATGTCCAAAAAGTCAATATTTTGAACGTTTTGAGTCAAAGTACAGAATGGGGAAAAAAGCCATACTATAGCACAGGGAAAAATCGTCAAAAAGTCATATCTCAGAATGCTTTAAAAAGTCATGGGCCAGCATTTTTAGCTCTTTTTTAGTATAGCCTGGTGAAAAAAATGTCCAAAAAGTCAATATTTAGAGCGTTTTGAGTCAAAGTACAGAATGGGGAAAAAAGCCATACTATAGCACAGGGAAAAATCGTCAAAAAGTCATCACTCAGAATGCTTTAAAAAGTCGTAGGACAGCTTATTTAGGTTGTTTATATTATATTCTGACGACTAAACTTTCCAAAAAGTCAATATTTTGACAGTTTTGAGCCAAAGTACAGAATGGGGAAAAAAGCCATACTATAGCTCAGGGAAAAATGGTCAAAAAAGTCATCACTCAGAATGCTTTAAAAAGTCATGGGGCAGCATGTTTAGCTCTTTTTAAGTAGAGCCTGATGAATAAAATGTCCAAAAAGTCAATATTTTAAGCGTTTTGAGTCAAAGTACAGAATGGTGAAAAAAGCCATACTATAGCTCAGGGAAAAATGGTCAAAAAGAGTCATCACTCAGAATGCTTTAAAAAGTCATAGGACAGCTTGTTTAGGTTGTTTATATTATATTCTTACGACTAAACTTTCCAAAAAGTCAATATTTTGACAGTTTTGAGCCAAAGTACAGAATGGGGAAAAAAGCCATACTATAGCACAGGGAAAAATGGTCAAAAAAGTCATCACTCAGAATGCTTTAAAAAGTCGTAGGACAGCTTTTTTAGTTCATTTTTAGTATAGCCTGATGAAAAAAACATCCAAAAAGTCAATATTTTAAGCGTTTTGAGTCAAAGTACAGAATGGGGAAAAAAGCCATACTATAGCTCAGGGAAAAATGGTCAAAAAGAGTCATCACTCAGAATGCTTTAAAAAGTCATGCGGCACCATGTTTAGCTCTTTTTAAGTATAGCCTGGTGAAAAAAATGTCCAAAAAGTCAATATTTAGAGCGTTTTGTGTCAAAGTACAGAATGGGGAAAAAGCCATACTATAGCTCAGGGAAAAATGGTCAAAAAAGTCATCACTCAGAATGCTTTAAAAAGTCATTGGACAGGTTGTTCAGGTCTTTTTTAGTATAGCCTGATGAAAAAAACATCCAAAAAGTCAATATTTTAAGCGTTTTGAGTCAAAGTACAGAATGGGGAAAAAAGCCATACTATAGCACAGCACAGGGAAAAATCGTCAAAAAAGTCATCAGTCAGAATGCTTTAAAAAGTCATAGGACAGCTTTTTTAGTTCATTTTTAGTATAGCCTGATGAAAAAAACATAAAAAAAATCAATATTTTTAGAGTTTTGAGCCAAAGTACAGAATGGGGGAAAAAAGCCATACTATAGCACAGGGAAAAATGGTCAAAAAAGTCATCGCTCAGAATGCTTTAAAAAGTCACAGGACAGTTGTTTTAGTTTGTTTTTAGTATAGCCTGATGAAAAAACCATCCAAAATATCTATATTTTTAGAGTTTTGAGCCAAAGTGCAGAATGGGGAAAAAAGCCATACTATAGCTCAGGGAAAAATGGTCAAAAAAGTCATCACTCAGAATGCTTTAAAAAGTCATTGGACAGGTTGTTCAGGTCTTTTTTAGTATAGCCTGATGAAAAAAACATCCAAAAAGTCAATATTTTAAGCGTTTTGAGTCAAAGTACAGAATGGGGAAAAAAGCCATACTATAGCACAGCACATGGAAAATGGTCAAAAAGTCATCACTCAGAATGCTTTGAAGCGTCATGCGGCACCATGTTTAGCTCTTTTTTAGTATAGCCTGATGAAAAAAATGTCCAAAAAGTCAATATTTTAAGCGTTTTGAGTCAAAGTACAGAATGGGGAAAAATGCCATACTATAGCTCAGGGAAAAATGGTCAAAAAAGTCATCACTCAGAATGCTTTAAAAAGTCATTGGACAGGTTGTTCAGGTCTTTTTTAGTATAGCCTGATGAAAAAAACATCCAAAAAGTCAATATTTTAAGCGTTTTGAGTCAAAGTACAGAATGGGAAAAAAAGCCATACTATAGCACAGGGAAAAATGGTCAAAAAAGTCATCACTCAGAATGCTTTGAAACGTCATGCGGCACCATGTTTAGCTCTTTTTTAGTATAGCCTGGTGAAAAAAATGTCCAAAAAGTCAATATTTAGAGCGTTTTGAGTCAAAGTACAGAATGGGGAAAAAAGCCATACTATAGCACAGGGAAAAATGGTCAAAAAAGTCATCACTCAGAATGCTTTAAAAAGTCATTGGACAGGTTGTTCAGGTCTTTTTTAGTATAGCCTGATGAAAAAAACATCCAAAAAGTCAATATTTTAAGCGTTTCGAGTCAAAGTACAGAATGGGGAAAAAAGCCATACTATAGCACAGCACAGGAAAAATTAGTCAAAAAAGTCATCAGTCAGAATGCTTTAAAAAGTCATAGGACAGCTTTTTTAGTTCATTTTTAGTATAGCCTGATGAAAAAAACATAAAAAAAATCAATATTTTTAGAGTTTTGAGCCAAAGTACAGAATGGGGGAAAAAAGCCATACTATAGCACAGGGAAAAATGGTCAAAAAAGTCATCGCTCAGAATGCTTTAAAAAGTCACAGGACAGTTGTTTTAGTTTGTTGTTAGTATAGCCTGATGAAAAAACCATCCAAAATATCTATATTTTTAGAGTTTTGAGCCAAAGTGCAGAATGGGGAAAAAAGCCATACTATAGCTCAGGGAAAAATGGTCAAAAAAGTCATCACTCAGAATGCTTTAAAAAGTCATTGGACAGGTTGTTCAGGTCTTTTTTAGTATAGCCTGATGAAAAAAACATCCAAAAAGTCAATATTTTAAGCGTTTCGAGTCAAAGTACAGAATGGGGAAAAAAGCCATACTATAGCACAGCACAGGAAAATGGTCAAAAAGTCATCACTCAGAATGCTTTGAAACGTCATGCGGCACCATGTTTAGCTCTTTTTTAGTATAGCCTGATGAAAAAAATGTCCAAAAAGTCAATATTTTAAGCGTTTTGAGTCAAAGTACAGAATGGGGAAAAATGCCATACTATAGCTCAGGGAAAAATGGTCAAAAAAGTCATCACTCAGAATGCTTTGAAAAGTCATAGGACATCTTTTTTAGTTCATTTTTAGTATAGCCTGATGAAAAGAAATCCAAAAATTCTACATTTTTAGAGTTTTGAGCCAAAGTACAGAATGGGGAAAAAAGCCATACTATAGCACAGGGAAAAATGGTCAAAAAGTCATCACTCAGAATGCTTTGAAACGTCATGCGGCACCATGTTTAGCTCTTTTTTAGTATAGCCTGGTGAAAAAAATGTCCAAAAAGTCAATATTTAGAGCGTTTTGAGTCAAAGTACAGAATGGGGAAAAAAGCCATACTATAGCACAGGGAAAAATGGTCAAAAAAGTCATCACTCAGAATGCTTTAAAAAGTCATTGGACAGGTTGTTCAGGTCTTTTTTAGTATAGCCTGATGAAAAAAACATCCAAAAAGTCAATATTTTAAGCGTTTTGAGTCAAAGTACAGAATGGGGAAAAAAGCCATACTATAGCACAGGGAAAAATGGTCAAAAAAGTCATCACTCAGAATGCTTTAAAAAGTCATAGGACAGCTTTTTTAGTTCATTTTTAGTATAGCCTGATGAAAAAAACATAAAAAAATTCAATATTTTTAGAGTTTTGAGCCAAAGTACAGAATGGGGAAAAAAAAGCCATACTATAGCTCAGGGAAAAATGGTGAAAAAAGTCATCACTCAGAATGCTTTAAAAAGTCGTAGGACATCTTTTTTAGTTCATTTTTAGTATAGCCTGATGAAAAAACCATCCAAAAATTCAATATTTTTAGAGTTTTGAGCCAAAGTACAGAATGGGGAAAAAAGCCATACTATAGCACAGGGAAAAAATTTCCAAAAAGTCATATCTCAGAATGTTTTAAAAAGTCATAGGACAGCATGTTTAGCTCTTTTTAGGATAACCGGATGAATGACCTGTCCAAAAAGTCAATATTTTGAACGTTTTGAGTCAAAGTACAGAATGGGGAAAAAAGCCATACTATAGCACAGGGAAAAATCGTCAAAAAGTCATATCTCAGAATGCTTTAAAAAGTCACAGGACAGGTTGTTTAGGTCTTTTTTAGTATAGACTGATGAAAAATACATCCAAAAATTCTATATTTTTACAGTTTTGAGTCAAAGTACAGAATGGGGAAAAAAGCCATACTATAGCACAGGGAAAAATGGTCAAAAAAGTCATCACTCAGAATGCCTTGAAACATCATGTGGCACCATGTTTAGCTCTTTTTTAGTATAGCCTGATGAAAAAAACATCCAAAAAGTCAATATTTTATGCGTTTTGAGTCAAAGTACAGAATGGGGAAAAAAGCCATACTATAGCTCAGGGAAAAATGGTCAAAAAAGTCATCATTCAGAATTTTTTAAAAAGTCATGGGCCAGCATTTTTAGCTCTTTTTTAGTATAGCCTGGTGAAAAAAATGTCCAAAAAGTCAATATTTAGAGCGTTTTGAGCCAAAGTACAGAATGGTGAAAAAAGCCATACTATAGCTCAGGGAAAATGTTAAAAAAAGTCACCACTCAGAATGTTTTAAAAAGTCATGGGGCAGCATGTTTAGCTCTTTTTAAGTATAGCCTGATGAATAAAATGTCCAAAAAGTCAATATTTTAAGCGTTTTGAGTCAAAGTACAGAATGGGGGAAAAAAGCCATACTATAGCACAGGGAAAAATGGTCAAAAAAGTCATCACTCAGAATGCTTTAAAAAGTCATTGGATAGCTTATTTAGGTTGTTTATATTATATTCTGACGACTAAACTTTCCAAAAAGTCAATATTTTGACAGGTTTGATGCAAAGTACAGAATGGGGAAAAAGCCATACTATAGCTCAGGGAAAAATCGTCAAAAAGTCATATCTCAGAATGCTTTAAAAAGTCACAGGACAGGTTGTTTGGGTCTTTTTTAGTATAGACTGATGAAAAATACATCCAAAAATTCTATATTTTTACAGTTTTGAGTCAAAGTACAGAATGGGGAAAAAAGCCATACTATAGCACAGGGAAAAATGGTCAAAAAAGTCATCACTCAGAATGCCTTGAAACATCATGTGGCACCATGTTTAGCTCTTTTTTAGTATAGCCTGATGAAAAAAACATCCAAAAAGTCAATATTTTATGCGTTTTGAGTCAAAGTACAGAATGGGGAAAAAAGCCATACTATAGCTCAGGGAAAAATGGTCAAAAAAGTCATCATTCAGAATTTTTTAAAAAGTCATGGGCCAGCATTTTTAGCTCTTTTTTAGTATAGCCTGATGAAAAAAATGTCTAAAAAGTCAATATTTAGAGCGTTTTGAGTCAAAGTACAGAATGGGGAAAAAAGCCATACTATAGCACAGGGAAAAATCGTCAAAAAGTCATCACTCAGAATGCTTTAAAAAGTCATGGGCCAGCATTTTTAGCTCTTTTTTAGTATAGCCTGGTGAATAAAATGTCCAAAAAGTCAATATTCAGAGCGTTTTGAGTCAAAGTACAGAATGGGGAAAAAAGCCATACTATAGCACAGGGAAAAATCGTCAAAAAGTCATCACTCAGAATGCTTTAGAAAGTCATTGGACAGCTTATTTAGGTTGTTTATATTATATTCTGACGACTAAACTTTCCAAAAAGTCAATATTTTGACAGGTTTGATGCAAAGTACAGAATGGGGAAAAAGCCATACTATAGCACAGGGAAAAATGGTCAAAAAAGTCATCACTCAGAATGCTTTGAAACGTCATGCGGCAGCATGTTTAGCTCCTTTTTAGTATAGCCTGATGAAAAAAATGTCCAAAAAGTCAATATTTTAAGCGTTTTGAGTCAAAGTACAGAATGGGGAAAAAAGCCATACTATATATAGCACAGGGAAAAATCGTCAAAAAGTCATATCTCAGAATGCTTTAAAAAGTCACAGGACAGGTTGTTTAGGTCTTTTTTAGTATAGACTGATGAATAAAATGTCCAAAAAGTCAATATTTTGAGCGTTTTGAATCAAAGTACAGAATGGTGAAAAAAGCCATACTATAGCTCAGGGAAAAATGGTCAAAAAAGTCATCACTCAGAATGCTTTAAAAAGTCATTGGACAGCTTGTTTAGGTTGTTTATATCATATTCTGACGACTAAACTTTCCAAAAAGTCAATATTTTGACAGTTTTGAGTCAAAGTACAGAATGGGGAAAAAAGCCATACTATAGCTCAGGGAAAAATGGTCGAAAAAGTCATCACTCAGAATGCTTTAAAAAGTCATAGGACAGCTTTTTTAGTTCATTTTTAGTATAGCCTGATGAAAAAAACATAAAAAAATTCAATATTTTTAGAGTTTTGAGCCAAAGTACAGAATGGGGGAAAAAAGCCATACTTTAGCACAGGGAAAAATGGTCGAAAAAGTCATCACTCAGAATGCTTTAAAAAGTCATTGGACAGGTTGTTCAGGTCTTTTTTAGTATAGCCTGATGAAAAAAACATCCAAAAAGTCAATATTTTAAGTGTTTTGAGTCAAAGTACAGAATGGGGAAAAAAGCCATACTATAGCACAGGGAAAATTGGTCAAAAAAGACATCAGTCAGAATGCTTTAAAAAGTCACAGGACAGTTGTTTTAGTTTGTTTTTAGTATAGCCTGATGAAAAAACCATCCAAAATATTTATATTTTTAGAGTTTTGAGCCAAAGTGCAGAATGGGGAAAAAAGCCATACTATAGCTCAGGGAAAAATGGTCAAAAAAGTCATCACTCAGAATGCTTTAAAAAGTCATAGGAGTCACAGCATGTTTAGGTCGTGTATGTTATATTCTGATGAAAAAACAATCCAAAAAGTCAACATTTTGAGCGTTTTTAGAAAAAGTACAGAAGGGGAAAAAAGCCATACTATAGCACAGGGAAAACTGGTCAAACTGTAGTTTGGTTTATAATGCTCAAAAATCGACTTTTTGGACTGTTTTTTAGCAGGATATACTATAAACGGTTTAAACATGCTATACTCATACTTTTTTAACATTTGGAGCGATCAATTTTTTGACCATTTTCCCTGTGCTATAGTATGGCTTTCTTTGTTATATTGTACTTTGGCTTAAAAATATTTACTTTTTGGACCGTTTATTCTCCAGGCTGTACTATAAACTGTTTAAACATGCTGTACTATGACATTTTTTTAACATTCAGAGTGATACATTTTTTAACCATTTTCCCTGTGCTATAGCATGGCTTTTTTTTGTCATACTGTACTTTCGCTTAAAATACTCAAATTATTTCCTTTTGGGACCGCTTTTTCAGCAAGCTTTTCTACAACTACCCTCAATATGCAATCACTTTTTTGACATCTTTCCCTGTGCTATAGTATGGCCATACTCTAATTTGGCTTAAAATGCTTAAAATATTAATTTTTTGGATGGTTTTTTCAATAGGCAAAATTATAAACTGCCTCATCATGCAGTACTATGACTTTTTCAGCATTTGGAAGACCACTTTTTTGACCATTTTCCCTGTCCTATAGTGTGGCTTTTTTTTTTACATAACCATACCCATACTTTGGTTTAAAAAGCTCAAAATATTTACTTCTTGGAACTTTTTTCCAACAGGCTATACTATAAACTGCCTCATCATGCAGTACTATAACTTTATTTAGCATTTGGAGCGATTACTTGTTTGACTACTTTTCCCTGTGCTATAGTATTGCTTTTTTGACATAAAGTAATTTGGCTGTAAACACACAGCGTTTTTGGGCTGTATTTTCAACAGGCTATACCATAAAGTGCCTCAACATGCTGCACTACGACTTCATTTAGCATTTGGAGTGATCACTTTTTTGACCATTTTTGGACATGCCATACTATGATGTTATTCAACATGCTTTGTTATGTTGTTCTCAGCCGAATTCTTAAAGTGCTATAATTTAATGTTTTTGGATGTTTTTTGGACATGCTCTACTACGAGGTCATTCGACATGCTATATAATGCCATTTTCAGTCGTTTTTTGGATATGTATTTTGACTATATTTTCCTCATACACTATGACAAACAAATCCAATATTTCGGTCTTTTTTTGGATATGCTTTATCATGACGTTATTCGACATGCTATATTATGTTGTTTTCAGTTTCTTTTTGGACATGTTGTATTTTGACATTTTTTGCCATACTATTATATGACGTTTCCAGCCAATTGTCTGACATGCAATAATACGACGTTGTTGGACATTTTTTGGACATGCTATATTATGACGTTGTTCGACATGCTATATTATGCCTTTTTTTTTTTTTTTTACATTTTTGGACATTTTTCAGCAGTATTTTGACAATTTTTGCCATACTATAATATGTCGTCTTCAGACGTTTTTCAGACGACATGCAATAATATGATGATTTTGGCCATTTTTTGGACATGCTATACTATGACGTTATTCGACATGCTTTTTTATGTTGTTTTAAGCCTTTTTTTTGGTCATGTTGTATTTTGATGTGTTTTGCTATACTATACCATGTTCTTTCAGGCGATTTTTTGAAGTGCTATAACTTTTTAGACATGCTATATTATGACATTTGATATGCTATATTATGGCGTTTTCAGCTGTTTTTTTTGTTTGTATTTGTTTGTATTTGTTGTATTTTGACTATTTTTGCCCTACTATACTTGACAATAAAAGACTACTTTTTGAAGTGCAATAATACAATGTTTTTGATCTTTTTTCTTTAAATGCTATACTATGGCGTTATTCGGCATGCTATATTTTGTTGTTTTCAGCTGTTTTTTGGACATGTTGTATTTTGCCAATTTTTGTCATACAATGTAATGACATTTTCAGCCAATTTTTTGAAGTGCAATAACATGACATTTTTGGCCATCTTTTGGCCACGCTGCACCAGAGGTCGGCAAGGCCAGCCTGCGGGCTGACACTGGCCCTCCAGCGATAACATCTGGCCTGCCAGTTTATTTAGATTTTTTTTTTACAATATCGGACTGACAGTCCCACAAATAGGCTGTAAAGTCCGAACAGAGAATCTATCTCAGTCTGCAGAATTCTGATCATACTTTTATCGTTGTTGAGAGTGAGAGTGAATCACAGAGACAGACACGGTGGGCTGCACTGTAGTAGACAGCGCCTGTGAAATAGCAACATGCGATGTGTGGTATGAAAAAAATAGCACCAGTTTAGTAAATCATTCAAACGTTATTTTACTTATGTGACTGTGGGCCATGGCATCACACATGTAATTTAGATTAATTTTATGAAAAACACTGACACTAAAAGCAGCGCATAAAAAGCAGAATATGACATAAATGATACAGTAATGCAACTATCTGACGAATAGCCCATTACTGTTTAAATACAAACTACATAGATTACCCTGAGTAATGCACTAGCTAGGGAAAGTACTTGGCCTAGCTGAGGCATGATAATGACTCCATGCAAAGCATCCGACAGTGCGTTTATGTGGCAAGTGGCGGACCTCGCAGAAAGGGGCACCTGTTTCACAGAGGCTATGATTCCATCCATCGACTTGCCATCAATGTTATATTCTTTGCACATAGCGACAGCTTCACTGCAGATAAGACACTCCGGCTTTGCATTCATGAAACCAGGTAGGATGAACAAATACTTGGCTTTCCATTCTTCAATGAATGCCCTATTTTCACTGTCAACTTTCCTCTTTAGATTTTTGATAGTGCCATTTTCTCTTGCTATAGCAGGCTAAATGTGAACTCAATGCAAACTTAACTCTGCACACGACGTAATATTGCACCTCTAGCACGCAAACTATTTTTAAAAAAGCTACATTGTACGTGAGGAGTGGAATCAGCGATACCAAGAAATAATGCTGAGAGTAAAACTATTGTAGGAGCCATTAGTTATGTCAGTTTATTTTTCTGTGAAAATAAGATTAACCACGGGTGGCAGTGCAAGTTAAAGTATATACCCAGCACCCAGCTGCTGCTAAAAAGTAGCCTAAGATAGTCGCTACAGCTATATCAAATAATTATTCGAATAAATTAGGCTCTGCTGAGTGGTCAGTCCAAGTGGTGATGTTTTGTGTGTTAAAAAGAAGCAGTCATTTTCAAAATTAAAATGATAGGCTACATGTTTATTAATCACAATATGAGAAGGGAAAATAAAACTGAGCTCATCAAGAGCATTTCATGACTCAATTCTCTATATGAAATTCATGATTTAATTTCATAATGGGCCCTATCCATGTCCTCTGTTATTTCTTCAGTTATTTTTATCCATTCTCTTTATTTTCCATTATTATTTTTATCTCATTCTTCTGCCAGGCTGTCCCCACTGCGCGCCCGCTTAGCTCCCCGGTGTCACCTGGCTTGGCGTCTCTGCACACCAGCGCTGCACCAGATGTTCCAGCAAGTGAGGAGAGTGGCCATCCCTCCACACGGGACGGGAACTGGCTGCACAGGCACCTGTCACCGCCATCACCGTTGCCGTACAGGGCAAGAACGCCTCAACACCAGCGCTGCCAGACGACCTGGAGAGCGGCACAATAGACATCCTGGACAAACTCATGGATCTACTGCCCACTCTCCGAGCCACCGTACTACAATCATAGTCAATATGGAGACAAACGATACTGCGCGCCGGAAGTCTATCTCTAGCCCCATCCTCATCCTTGGTGGCGGTGCAGAACGCTTTAGCAGATTGATTTATCTTCAGTCAATGCTCTCTTACACCTCCAGGTCCCACCATATGTGTTTAATTGATCATTTTAACCTGTTCTGAGATGGTCCCTCTTTCTTTAAAAGTGATGACATACACCCCAACAAACAGCTGGATACTATCAGCGCACCTGCAGCACGTGGTACGATTCTCCCCATGTGACTGAGTGTTCACCAATCAATCACACACCGATGGACACACCCTGGTTCAGCCCTCTTCCTCTACACCACAACCTCTTCAATCTGGTTCCTGTGAGAGCACCCCCTGCAGGTCTCCCTAATTACTCAACACCAGATCACACTGTCATCAACCCGGCCATGTTAAACTACCACCACCATCATCTCCCTCCGTAAATCCACTCTTACTCGGTCAATGAGTCATCCCTCAACTGCCAATCACACTAATCTAATCCAAGTTCCTTTACAACACTCTCATCCCCGTCCTTCACTGTAACCCTGTCAATGTCTGCCTTCTCAATATTAGATCCCGAAATAATAAATCTTTTATATGTCACTATTTTATTGATTTTAATAAATTAGAGTTTTTAATCATCACAGAAACCTGGCTAACACAGGAAGATTGTAGCCCCCTCATCGTAGCAACCGCCCCCCCCCGATTTCAACCTCGGCTGTCTGGTGAGGGGAGGGGGGGTGGCCGTTATTTTTAAAAAAAGTTTATAAATGCATCCCTGTTTCATAGTTCTTTTACATCATTAAAACACATTGGTTTTATAGTAAATTCTAAAGATTATATATAAATGTTAATCTACAGACCGCCCAGGCCAAACTGTGTTTTTAACCAAGAGTTTGCTGACTTTTTACCCCATTTTTTCTCAAAGCACGATAAAATTCTTATTTTAGGTGATTTCAACATACATGTCTGCTGTCCTTCTCAGCCTTTTGCCACCGATTTTATAGATATTCTGGGACCGTTAATCTTAAATTACACATTCTAAAGGTCACACATACACTGATCTCAGCCCACACAATTTTATGACTAAGGATATTTTGTGTGTCTGATCACAAGGTGTTTTTTTCAGTCTGGTTTTAACCCAATGTCATTTTTAATCTCAGTACACCTGTCTGCCGCCATATTTTTAATTCTATGTGTGCTAGCTAATTTTCTGATCTTTTTAATGCTGCCTCTTTAACTGCTTTTACTATACTATGTAGTTTTTTATGATTTTTTGATGTCAAGGTTTACTACGTCAATTTTTTTTTTCATTCTATACATTGTTGCTTTTTATGATTTTTGGATGTCATAGTATAATATGTTGGGTTATTTTTATTATTATTTTTAATTCTAACATCATACAGTGTCGATTATGTTGATTTTTGACTACATTCTATGCTATGTCGTGTCTTTTTTTTATTTGGACAACACACTATACTATGTCGTTTTTTATGATTTTTGGACATAATACTATACTTCTCACCATCTGATCAAAATGTCATTTTGTCCACAGTGGCACAGTGTTAACTGTAAATCAGCAAATGCTGGCAATACTGTGTGCATGATACGCAATATGATGCTTAATATCAACATGCTAACATTACAATTGTTAAGTTAGCATACTGAGGAGCATTTAGCCGAAGGACAGCCTCACAGAGGCACTTGTATGGCTGTGAGACTCTAAGATTAAAACCTTTATACTAATTGCATTTTAATGACTATATAACAGACTGCTGGATATCCTGGACATATTTCTTAGCAAACTCTGACTGGTAAAAGGTAAAGTGAGGGGCCAGAGTAGTAATGGAGGCTTGTTTACATCCACCTACCACTTAGACAAAGTATACTGTATCTGTGTAGAGACTTTAGTTTAATTACACAACCTGCTTTATGTGAGTAAAAGCAGAGCAGGAGGGCATATGGAATTTTTATGTTCTGTTCATCAGAGTCACATAAGTAAGTCTTCACTGGCTGACGTCCAGAGTTAGAATTAAAATGCACAATAGGGAGTCAGATCTTTGCCTCAGCATGGCTCCCCTGGTCCCTAGCAGGCTGCTAACAAGCCATCACACTCTTATTTGGAAATGAGAAATGCTACACTAACTGTGAGGTTAAGATCACAGATTGCCAGCTTCACTTTGAGGGGATTTTAAGCTGAATTGGGACAGAAATTTAATAGAAAAAGAACACTTTTTGTTTATATTCTCCCATGCAAGCATGCCAAAAACATTTGGAAGCAGCAGCACTTTGCTGAATATTATCATATTCAGTCAAAACAGCTCTCTATTCATAATGTCAATATCACATTTTCTGTTTCTCTCCTTAACCCATTATACGTTGGAAGTCAGGTAGAAACAACAATTTTCGAATGTGGTCCAGTATTTATCTGGCGACAGGGCTGCAGCTGGCAGCAGTGAAATCTGCAATGTAATCACTTGGGCAATTATGAACCGTCAATTTATCTCTGCTAAAAATGTTTGTTTTTGCCATTGACAGGCTCACATCATTAGTATTCTCAGTGTCTGAAAATGTCATGGATCCCAACAGAGAAAGACAGTTTTGCGAAAGAGTAAGATCCTTTTTGTTTAACCAGAAACACTTGAATTACTATTCTCAAACTCCATTAAATAATCATTGTATAACACTTTATTTAAAGTTGTCAATAACAGAATACATTTCACAAAAGCCATCTTGGGTCATTTTCCTATTGTTCAATCAATCACTAACCATGATTTAGTTGAAATAAATCCTTAATTCACCCAGATGCTGCCTCTACACGCTTAAATGACAGTTTATTTATATGGAGTCTGGTGGGTTTGGTTTGGGGCTGTTTTAAAAACAAGGATCTCACTGTGACAAAAAGGTCTATCTCTGTGGAGATCCTTTCCATGATGTTGTCCGACACGTAAAATAACAAAATGAGTCTGTCAGTGGCACAAACAAGAACTTTTAGTGGCTGTAACATTAGGGGTCGACAGATTATCGGCCTGGCCGTTATTTGGCATTTGCTAATTATCTGTATCGGCGTTTAGTTTTAATGATCCCCGATAAAATCAACCAATGAAAGTGCAAAGAAAGTGTCAGCATGGGAGGAACTTATACTTTGTAAAACCTCAGGGAGCTGATTTTATTCAGTCATTTTTTTATAGAAAAAAATTTGCTGTACATGATGTTGAAAGTTTCTGTTTTGATTAAACATTGAATCAAAGGCATTTAAACAAATTTTCATGTTGGAGTTTGTTATATTCCAAATTCTAAATTTAACAGAAATATTTTCATTTTTAATGTAAATGCATATCGGTTCCAAATACTGCTTATCAGTCTCATGAAGTACTAATAATCAGTATCAGCATCGGCCCTGAAAAAACGTTATCGGTCGACCCCTACTGTACAGTGGCGGTGAACAGTTGCCCTACTTAAATACACTAGAGCATGTTTTTCTGCTGACAGCAGCAGACATGCTGCTCAATACTAAAACAATTCCAAAAATAGTTGTTCTTATAAGTCACTTAAAGCAAAAGGTAAGGAAATAGTGTTCAGGTTGAAAAATAACAAATTACCCTTTAACTCCTTATGCCAAGTTATTTTTATACCAACGTTGGTACATGCAGCACATGGCAATGTTAAAGCTCTGCTGTTGCTGCGATTTAAATTTAAAAATCCACCCTCTAAACACATGCTGTCATTTCACATCCAAAGTAATGCGAGTCTGAAGCCAAAACAAATAAATGTGCTATGTCCAAATCCTTAAGGAGCTCAACCGTTTTCACATGCTAACCAGTATGTTTCACACCTCCTCTGTCATTCTGCTCCTCTGCATCCACAAGGGAGTCTAGCTGCTTATGACACATTGCAACTGATATTTGTCCTTTTCCTCGAATTTGACCAACATATTTGTACTGTTCTCTGTCAGAGGCTCCCTCGGCTGAGTGCGTTTGCCACTCCCTCCTGCCCGTCCTCCACACTGAAAACCCTGTGATGTAGGCAGAAGCGCAGAGGATCAAATTAAAAACACACAATTATCCGTCTCAGCGATCAAGGGACTCTGACCCCGTCACAGCTGAAGACAAGCATGACAACCAAACAAAGCGGGAGGTGACGTCTCACCTCTGATCCCGGCACATAAGTTGGAGTGGGTGTGATTCACAAACAGACACAGACTTCAGGTAGTGAGCTGGTTCTGTCTGAGGCACACCAGTGCTTTTAATGGATTTATTTATTCACCTCACTGGGCTCCACTGTGTGCACTGAGTGTCTCTGTGTTTGTTCTGCCGGCCAGATTGAGTTTCAACACTTCCCCTCTCTCCCAGAAAACCAGCTTAAAATGCTTCTTCAGGAAGCAAAAATCTCGTTACAGAAAAATGATTGTGTTTGATTCCTTTTAAGGTCAAGCTTGCACTATTTCCATTCACAAGGAAAGACGGACTACTTTTAGCAAATGCAAAAGCAAAGAAAGAAAGCTGCATTAGTCTAAAAAAGCTTTGAATGCTCTCACACTTGACGGGATCAGCTGCCAGGCAAGCTGTAGTCAGTCATACATATTTAAATAGATTGAAATCAGTCACATGTAGGATGAAAAGGGCCATTACCAACAGTTGGTGCCACTGATGAAACAAATGCAAATAAGTTTCATTTTTACCTTAAATTGCATCTGCTCTCCATCTGCTCTACAGGAAGACACCTGAGTCATTTATGTGTGGATCAGCAGTTTTGATATTCATGCTAAAACTTCAGCATGCAAGATGGCAGAACATGAGCACTATTGCCAAAGTGACAAAGAAGAACTCGTACCCCTTCAAAGCCAAAGCTAAATTGTTAGGCTTTGTTCTACCTCAAACAAGATTTAAGTATTTATCTTAAGATAGATAGCACACAAAGCATGGGTTTACATCCAGAAAATGTGCACAGAAACAAACAGAAACTAATTCTGCAATTCTTGTATGCCTCTGAGTGACATTCATGCCTGGGAAACATATTTGGAAACACTGAATTTCAGCAGATTTGCACTCCTGGAAATAAATGTGTAACTAATTAAACCTCTGTTTTGTTTTGTTTTTTTAATGATGTCATATCTCTAGGTCATAGCTAGCCTGCTGCCAAACTGGGAATGTCCTTATAAATTTGGTTTCTGCTTCAGGTGAGATACAATAAAGATGCTTATGTAGCTGTCATGCACCTGCTGATGTTACATATATTAAGTTTAAAACAAACTAAAGTACATGGCTAATTATTATGCAGAATAACCACCGAGCTTCATTTACTTAGAGGAACAAGGATGGCTGGTTGTTTGTCAGATTAAAGGTCTGATGTTTAGAGCACCTAAATGGTGTAGTTGTTAAGTTTCACTATTTAAATAATCTCAATGAAGTACTATCGAAAAGTGCAAAGAAGCTACAAACAGATACAGGTAAAATCTGGATACATCTTCCCTCTGGCGGCACAGAAGATCTTCACAATCAGTAAAGCTTCAAGATGGGCACCCAGATTAGTGTCACCAATTCAGTATCTGACCAAATGTCTCCCTTTCTGTTCCTCAGTTGAGTAATGTCCAGAAAGGTATTTCTGACCTTTGACCTTTTGGATATAAAATGTTGCCACTTTATCATTTTACCCTTTAAGACATTTGTGTGAAATTATGTCATTATTAACATATGAATTCTTGAGTCAAAAGCATCATTTGTCGGGTCACAGGGAAAATCCGAACCTGGGTTTTTGCGTGGACCACCTGTCCATCGCTTTCTTTCTGATGAACATGATAGCTCAAGAACACCTTGAGGAGATTTCCTCAAATTTCGCACAAACATCCACTTGGACTCAAGAATGAGACAACGAGATAGATGGATTGACAGGACAGTCGACAACCTAAAAACTCAAGTAAATGCCTCCAGCCATAGCTGTCGCCAGCATGGAGGCATAAAAAAGCCAACTACTAACTAACAGTCGGGCAATAAAATGCAAAATTTGAAATTCTATGAGTTGACAGTCTTAGTTAAGTCAAAATAATCACTGCTATCTTAAAATTTTCACGTGTTGCAACAGCCTCAGAGCTAGACATTAACTATTGTATGGGCTTAGTGAACTCTGTACTCTCAAGTGAGAGATTTTGATTATTTTTTTTGCCCAGAATGTAACCCCCGTGCCATCAATTCTTTCGAGAGCGCTGTGCCATTGTATCCCTTTCAGCAGCTTTGCCATTAAGTCTTGAACTGTGATGTTTTTTTGGAGACCACTAAATTAATCCACAATGATAATTTTTTTCTATTTATTTTGCCATTTTGAAAAGAGTTTTTATCAGCTGTCCACTAGCTGTCCGTCAATTAGCAGTCTAAAAGAAGCATTATGAGTGTTGCTCTGTCATTGGAAAGCATTACTCTTGTTTTACTTCTTTTCTTTGCTGCTGAAAGTTGTTTACGGTGCCACTAACCCTTTACTTCCTCTCTTTACTTCCTCTCATCTTTGTTGGACTGAAGGCACACTGACCCTTAGAATGACTCGCTACTGCCTCGTGAGGTAGAATGGTATTACAAGACAGGATGGGATGGGGTGAGCGGCTTATCTCGCTAATTTCAAATTATATCTCTGCAACACAATGCATACATGTCTCTGTAATAACATCAACACTGATATTCACATTCTGTTGATAATGTTTAAAACTAAAATTCTGGCCACATTTTGCACACAGTAACTTTATGCAACTTTTAGTTGATTGTTGGGTCTCATTCCCAAGTCCAGCCATCAACCAAACACATCAGTATTTGACGACCTGGAAATGAGACTCAACAATTAAGTAAAAGTTGCAAAATATTGCTTTAAATTGATGATAACACTAGATTTGGGGATTAGCAAGTTGTGTCTGTCTGTGCAAAATTTAATGGCAATCTATGGAATATCTTTACTTTGTAGCGAAGTGGTGGACCATCTGCAAACCAGGGACTACATTATTTGCTGTAAGATTACTAAGGGTGCAACTTTTTAATTTTCATGACACCATTGCTGTATGCAAGGCAAAATTGTGCACAGCTTAAAAAAATAACTGCACAAATAATAAAGATATAGTTGCTCAACTCCAACATTTTCTATCTGTTTCTATTTAATAAATGAGCGGATGAACTGTTTGTAGTTTCAGGAACTTGAAAACTCTACATTGCCCATAGAGGAAATAATTTTATCCATCTATTAATAGCTCTGTAAAAGACTGATGGCCTCCTGCCACTAACCCACTGCATGCTGGGATAGGCTCCTGCCCCCTGACAGTTAACAATCCATTCAATAACCATTAGTACTTATGTAAGCTGCCACATTTCAGCGTCAGCGCAGGACCTCATGCCTGCCTGCTGCAAATCTAAACACAATCCGTCAAGTTTATTTCTCCATCCTCATCTTAATTCGTCTCCCACAACCTTAAAATGACTTTCATTCAGTTTCAAATCTGTGACATTTAATGCTGGGTGTGAGATTAATGCCTGAGTTGGAGGAGACAGCAAATCTGGAGAGCGGGACGTTACAAGGGAAACCTGCCGCAGGGAGAAATCTAAGCAAATACAAGTTTGCTCGAGTCATTTTACATAAATTACAACAAATACGACCGATGTTCCCGCAAAGTTAATAGCTCAGTGACCTGCTGTGTGTCTAATCATTTCTCTAAATTACCAAATAATATCATCCTACCACTCGTTCCTCCACTGTGGTTTGGTGAATTTCCTCAGTGAGTGTGATTAGGATGCAGAGTCATGATCAGCAGGCAAAGTCTTCAGCTCAAACCCAGACTCAATAATTACATAAGCATGATTGGTTTCTCGGGAACTTTTTAAAGATTTAAATAAACATCGTCTTTGGCAAGGAGTAGAGGTCTAATCCACCACCAGCGTGGAGATCGATCCAATTTTTTAATCATTTAGGATATTTATTTATTTTTCAATAGTCTGAAAACACTGCTATAACTCACACACACGGGGCACTGGCCTCGGACCAAGCAGTTTTGTTGCTTGTCA
This sequence comes from Plectropomus leopardus, assembly GCF_026936395.1. Classification (NCBI taxonomy): domain Eukaryota; kingdom Metazoa; phylum Chordata; class Actinopteri; order Perciformes; family Serranidae; genus Plectropomus; species Plectropomus leopardus. Next base: position 5,267,143 of record NC_142192.1, read on the forward strand.
ATAGATATTTATTACATTTGGTTATTTGAGGGCAGTGGAATTTTACCGCTGATGTGTTCTGTATGTTGCTGTTCAAAAATATTTTAAAGTCCCCAATTTTAATGAACTGTTCCATGTGTACACCTGATAAGGATATAGCTGAATAGGTGGCCAGCCTGCAACAACATGAACGCAGCGTCTTTACACTGGTCGCCCCTGCACTGTTATTTATAACCTGTTCCCTGCTGCTGTGAAAACCCCATGGGGTCATTACAGTTTCATCTGGCTGAACCTAATCTAAAGTACCATCAATATTGATGCCTGTTGCCTGACCAGTGTATGCTCTCACTCTGTGTTAAAAAACAACTTTAAGTGATGGACAGAGGTTGACACAGAGGGAGTAAATAAGTTAAAGTGGTTGAGTTTTAACATCTAGTTTTGAGTCTTCACAGCTGAAGTTTTTACAGACAACATTTATGAACAAGGCTGACTCAATTCAATTAGGCTAAAAATAACGCTTTGAGGCCTAGACATACAAACTCACTTCACAGAACCAGCAGCACCGAAAACCCTCTGCTGCCTCGCCTCGTGTCTATGCATCTCGGCCAGAAAGTTGCATATGAGCATATAACAAAAATTACAACCAATGGTCACCAAGCATGTCAGTTCTGCATCTTCATACCAGCAGACAGCATATAATTATCATTTAAAAAAGTGAAACCAGTTGACCACTTTGAAGCCATATAACAAGTTAGCACATTAACAAAGTCCAATTTTGAAAGAACAAAGCATATTTACTGTGCACCAGTGAACAACAACACAAACTATCAGATAATGTTTCTGTGAAAGAGCTCCATGGCTAAAGAAAAACATTACTACCAATAATAGAAATTTTGTTTCGATATTACTCCCCGAACCAACTTGTGCCGATGAAGGCCAACAGTGCGGGATACATCGGGATACATCGCAGCAACTAGGTCAACAGACACTCACCAACGACCCAACATGGACCAAAAGGTGACCATCGGCTAGGTGCATCAGATTTTATGGCATCTAGTGGCCAGATTGGAAATTACAACCCACTGGAACTTCTCCCGTGTGTTAAGCGTGCAGCAGAACTAAGGTGGCCATGCAAAAATGCAAATGGCCCTATCTAGAGCCAGTGTTACCTTGCTTACTGTAGAAAAATAAGGTAGAATAATTACTAGATACCAGAGTCCTAAGATTTCGTCTATTCTGTCCAACTAGGAGCCAGGAGCATACACCCGAAAAATATCTATCCTCCAGGTTTACCTCCACAGTTTGCTGCCTACTGAATACGCACCGCGGTGTTTTGCCTGTTGGCACCGTCCACGAATTCTCACACAGTTCATAGAGTTTATTATTAAGTATTATTAAGTTTTACAAAAATAAAACCTTCATGAATAAAATATTTATTATCAAAAAATATTATCAAAACATCATAATTGAAGTGTTTGCAATTTAATCCTGTCAACAGTTTTACAGATGTCTGTTTTGCAAAGGTAGTCTATGAGGAAAATGATTTTTGGGCCACAGAGGATTTTGACACTGCAGTGCCTCAAGTGGCAAATGGAAAGATTGGAAGCATGGCTGAGCTGCTTTTCTGGGAGCAAATTTACAAATCCTAGGACAGCAAAGGAACAACCTGCCCTGTTCTCCCTATGACTGGCTTAAACAGGTTGTCTCCACAGTTTAAGTTGGTTGGGTTTAGGCCAGAGAAGTCGGACTGGTTAGGGTTAGGGTAAGAATGCCAGGGTAAGCCAATCAGTGAATCATCACTACTTGGGAGCCTGAAGAGAACCCGCTCCATATATACATAGATATACACTGCTCATTATTACAAAATATATATGTGTATATATATCAGTTCATATCAGTTCAGGCACCAATAAAAAACATAGGTATGAATGTTATATTCCATTTCTGCCCATATAGTTCCCAAAATCCTACAAACTGGACCTTCAAAAGTAGATATTTAGTGATATTTAGTGATAGTCCACTTGAGCAGAACATTTAGACACAGCTTGAAATCTCAGTGTCATGGGAATCAAAATCATCTCTATGTTTTGATTAGATTTTGGCACACTGTACATATATCTGTCAATATCCTTCATCCTCTCCACGCAGCAAAGTGCTTCCTTTGTGGCCATTTCTTTAAACAGTGGGTATTACTGGACATTGTTTCAGTTAATGGCAGACGGACTGTAGCTGCAAATGTTTACTAATGGAAATACTTGTACGATAACGGAAGAAGTGTTTGCCAATACTTAAAGTCAGTGGCATTCTACTTCATGTGCTGAGAGGCTCTTCAGCTGGGCATGAGTGCAGCTCTGCAGGGAGGAGCAATTATCTCCCATCCTGCTCCTGCATTTGATTTGATATTAATTTGTTAATATAGAAAAACACCAATCTTGCTAAATGCAGTTTTAAATCATGAAGCATGAAATCAGATCCCCTGTAATAGAGAGGAGCAGGAATTAGTCCTAAAACCCTAAAATGCTAGCCTGAACAATAAGCTAGCATTTTAGCACTCCTGGTTGAATGTCTAAAATAAGGTCTGTGGTAAACACAAACTTGAGAGAATTTCACGTTTTGTTTATTTCCATAAAATACATACGTAAACACCCCTACTGTAAAGCATTTTAATGCTAACAAGTGGCTAAATGAGACTACAGAAAGTCATCTCACGATAAACAGCTTTACAGCCTCATTGTGGAGACAACGTGAAGTCATTTCACCCGAGTGGAGTTTGTTTAAAGCCTAACATTAGCTTTTTACTTCTGGTGACTGAGTGCAGGCTTCGAACATCCTAAAAGTGGTGTTCATTTATGATGATTATCTTGCTGAATAAATCGTGCATGTATAATAAACTTTTGTTTGTCACAGAGCTTATTTTGTGCAAAAATATAAAAACCACTGGAAAAATCCCATAGGCTTTTTGTCAAGGGAACCAGTGTTACACTGGTAACTTCCATGTTGGTCCACATATAAATGTCACCCCTGTACAATTGTATGGCGTCTGATTACAGCTTTATGTTATCTAGGGTGCTTTCAAGCTTCTCTTCAGCTCAGTAAAGAAGCTTTATGTAGTTTTTTGTGGATTTCATGGTTTTTTTCTTACAAAACAAATGGCACATTATAAACTTAAATACATCCTTATTTTATAAATTATTATTTCATTTTATTTATTTTATTGATTTTAACTTCGGTGTGTTTATTGGTTTATTTACAATTTGGTCATTGATTTTTTTGTTTTACTTGTGCGTAATCTTTTTTTTAATCACCCTTATTTTATTCCATTTTTAGTTATTTTATTTATTCAAATATATTATCACCTTTCAATTATCTACTTTTAGCATTATTATTTTATTTTATTTTATTTTTATTATTTTAACTTTTTTTTATGAGTTCAGACACATCTTTGCATATTTTATTGGTTTATTCTTCATCTTAATTATTGTTCTGCGAGTTTTTAGTTTTAGTTTTAATGGATTTGATTTGCTTTTATGGTCAGTTGATGGCTTTATTTTGCGCCTCGCACTTTGTGCTTCATATTTTGCTGTCAACCGGAATGAAATGTGCCATATAAATAAAGTTTTGCTTGCTTGCGTTTTTTTCTTGTTCAGTAGTGTACTAATATTTACAGCGTAAAATACCATTTTATATCTTATGAAGTTTTCCCCACAAATATGTTGGTGCTCATCCTATCTATGTACATCACCTTTCACAATTTTTAAACTGACAGGCAAGAAGGATGGCTCAAGTTCTGGCATGAAACACGATACTATTCCCGTGGGGATTTACAGTTTATACTTAGAAAGAAATCACATCTCGACTCACTAGAAATTATTCACCAAACACTGAATGAGAAACACAAATCATCGCCAGCGTGATGGATTGCCCACTTCTCTGAGCACGAACAGCAGTACCTCTAACTCGTAGTCAAGAGGAATGACTGATGCTCACCTCCTATTTTCAGCCTGGCCACGACAAAATTCTCTCTATTTTCCTACAGCAACGGCGCATATTTCTTTTCCGCTCGTCCACGCCCGCTGAGCTCTGGCTCCCTGTTTCCCTGTGATGATATATGGCTGAGGTGAGGGTGTACCTTAAAGTGACTGGGATTTACATCAGAATGGGGTGTACATGGCTCCTGGGCATAAGCAGAGTCATTGAGAGGTTAGATCCACAGCAAGGGCTCTTGCAGGAGATAAATGGGACATGAACACAGTTTCAAAGATGCTTATGTGAACAGAGTAAGCAGTTTTGAGGGAAGAAATTGACAAAACACTTGAGATTTTTAATCCTCTATTCATCCAGAGACTGCAACGAGTGACCGTGAAATGTGAAATGCAATATAGCTTATTTTTTCTCCTTTTTTTTTTGCTTGTGTGTGTTTGTGTGTCAGAGCGATGGGGTTAGAGAGAGGCCTCTTAGCTTCTCTAAGAGCCACATTAGATTAGAGAGCCAGGCTAAGTGCTTTCCGTTGCAGGGGGGCTTCTTAAAAACTTCTTGTTTCTGCCCCGAACTCTCTCCTACGGCTCAAGTGACCGAGTACATAAAGATGGCCGCTTCCTGGGTTTAGGTTGCATTATCCTTTTGCCTCACAGTGCAATTTAATTTGGGTCAGATTCCGCATGTCTGAGAGCTTCATAACATGAATTCATTTACTGGCAAATAAAAATATTGAGGCACTTTGAGCGTCTTGCGTGGCTATGTGAATGTGAAAGGGGTCGCTCGTTGGCACAGGCCGACATAAAATTACCACATGACACTGCTCAAAAACATTAGGCTATGTAACAAATACACAATATATTACAATAGATATGGGTATCTGAGGAAATGATCATTTTATTACTTTCATTATTATAGGGAGGATCTGTGGAGATGTAAATGACTGGCTATCAAACCTAATGGATATCAGGAAGCCCTGAGACGGGGTAGGACGAGTGGGCGAACTCGACTGACAGAGATGTGGTAATTAGCAAAAGCAATTCACCCATCTAAGCTGAATTCCAGACAGCGTTGAGCTGCTGAAATGCTCTGCTTGACATTAGTGTGAATGAAGACAATGCAGGAAGTAAAGCCCACTCACAGAGCACATACATACGTTTCCAGAGCGAGGCCGAATTCTTCTCCTAATATGGTAATGAGGAGAGGAGACGCTCCACAGCCAAGTCTGACACCTCAGTACACAACATGACTGCTGGGACCACAACAGGGGAATCATGGGATCTGATCACATCCTAAACTCTAACCCTAACCCTACTGGGTAAAATCATTTTCTTTTGTTTTGGATTGGTAGGCAGCTGGGCAGTGCATTTTTCTCTCCCATTTTGATTTTATTTTAGTTAAATATGAATTTATTTTCTTGTATGATTGTATGTTTGTTGCATGTGGTTTTGTTGGGGTTTGGAGCCCTTGTTTCGTGGCACTTAATTGACTGTGGCTTGTCGGGTGAAAAACCAATTCGAATTATAGCTACTAACTCTGTGCTGACAGACTATACCCCGGAGACCTAAAGATGGTGCATGGCCAGTTAATCAAGGCCAAGTCTACCAGTTATGGTAGACTGGACCCAGAAACATACACTGATATAATGGGAGGAAAAGGGTCTAAACAATGCGTGCCCATGTCTATTGCTTGGCCAAGAGGTCAGCATATAAAAATCCTCTCCCTATACCTAACCCTATTTTCCTAAAACCATTGTGAGAAAGTTAATTTTGTCTCTTTTCAAGCGAGTTTTAAAAAGACATTTTAAACAGAAGTGCTGTCACAGTACTTTTCTGGACGATGTTTTGGTAATGTGTCATATATATCCACAGACTTTGGCATGTTGTTTTCATTTACCGTCATTGGTGTTCATTGTGGTTTCAGAATAGAAGAAGTGGCATATTGCGGTTAACCTCCCTTCATTGTGTCATGGTAGGTTTTCCAAGACTGACACAGTCTCCTCATTATACCCATAAGCCCTTGCAATTTGGGGTTGCCTCCCATGGGTGGTTCATATTAGGTTCTCCCTTCTAATGAACCACCACTACCTAACGTTCTCTTGGAGAAGGAGCGAGGCTCACGCTTCAGTCACCTCTGGGTGGCTAATTGGTGCCACAGTCAGTGACACTGATTTCAGCTGTCCACAGTTTGAAACGTAGTGATCACACCTGTTACATTTCTGATTCAAATAATCAAAGCTGCAGATTCATACAGGCATGTAATGACAGATGATACTTAATTAGAGATAAAGCAAGACTATGTTTAAGCTGGTCTTGGTTCAGCTTTCACCCACTTTGTTTTCCTGATTGATTTTCCCTTTGAAGCTTACGCACTTGGTGCTAACACCCCTCCGCCCTCCCGGCCCGCTGATGAAAACATATCTCTGACAGGAGGAGAAGCTGCGGGGCTCTTCTTTAATCATACACTGGTCCGCTGATGTCATTCAAGAGGTGAATTAGTGTGGTACAAAGACGCTCTGGAGACAGATCTCTAAGGCTTTCTGAAGTCTCGGAGGCAAAGGCGGACATGAAAAGGCTCTGGAGGAAGACATCATCAGCTTTAATATTCTTTTTTGCTCCACTTGTCACTTACTGTGACAACATGGGTTGTAAGTGGGAACAAAAGCCTGAGGTGGCAATATTTCTCTTCCTGCAAGATGAAAGCTAAACGCGGCAACAAGTGGATGTGTTCTGCTCTCAATCTCAGACCTAATTAGAGACCAGAGACTGTGAGCTATGAGTATCATCATCTTATTGAGATATTTCAACCTCACAGGTTTTCGGCCATATTTTTTTTAATTGCCATTGCGGTGTTTGCTATAATCATGTTACCATTCTCTGGGGTATATTGTAATTGGATGAGCTCATTCTCTATGGAAATACACAAGAATGAAATGAAAAGATTCATAGCAGTCTTGTGTCATGTCTTTTATATCCTCATATAATGGTTCTGATGAAATCTTACAAAAATGCATAGAAAGCAGTTAGTTTGATATCTTGCAAAAAATGCATACTTACAACAGTTCATTAGATACAGCATCAATGAATGGCATTGTTGCATTACATACAAAAAATAATGTACTTAAAGTTATGTAAGTAAAATTACCTTGGTTAGGTTTAAGACAAGAGACATGGTTAAGCTTTGTCACGCTACGTTCTTAGCATAAAGTTATGTATTCCACCAAAGTTAGCGTACTCAGCATAAAGTTGCTTACTTAAAGTTAAGTTATGCAGGTGAGGTTTAGGAAAGTAAAATAACATAGGTTAGGTTTCGGAAAAGAAATACGGTGACAATGTCAGAGTTCACTTGGTATCATAAAGTACACAATCACTGGTCTTTTGGGGGAAAGTCCTGTGTTTGTTTGACCATCCACCATCACAACCTGCCTCCTTTGTAGACTGTCAGTCTTTATACTACTTCCCTCTTTACTCCCATCAGCACATTGATCACGTGATCACAGCCTCCCTGATTACGTGGGTTATATACGCATTCCGATGCATTACTTTTCTTTGGTGTATGTACGAACAGTGCATGAAAACACCCTGAATATGTACATCTTTTACATGCAAATAGCTGCGTAATAACTGAGAAGCAAATTAGCACACATTTTTAGCAACTTTTGACCACACTATAAGTATTCTCTATTGAAAACATTTGCCTGGCTCCGCACAGTCAATGCACCCAGCTCAATTTGCAAAGTAATAGCACAAAACTATCCCCAAAACTACAGATTTATTTAACTTTCACTCTGTGTTAGAAAAGGGAGTTGTTGTTAGACATTATTTCACCTTTGATAGACTCTGGCTAGCTGTTTTCAGTTTTTATGCTAACTCTGGCTCTGCTAACACAGAGACATGAGATTGATATAAATCTTTTCATCTAACCGTAAAAGTGACAACATATTTCCCAAAATGTTGAAGTATAAATTTCCCCCTCAGAAGTAATCCTTATTTTAATGCTAAAATGGTTGCATATACATATAATATTTGGACTTTAAAATCAAAGATGCATTCTACTATAATTGTCGTGTAGCTACCGACAACAAAGCAGTGTAAATCCAGCTGTATAAATAAAGCATCAAAGTGAACATGGCGCACACTAGAAATAAATTATTTCCCATTTACAGCTCCCAATTTGTTTACAGGTCAGCTGGTCTAGATAAGGTTTTGGTAAACAAGCCTTTAACTGTACGGATTAGGACTTCATGGCTACAATTTACATAATCATCATGTTATATAACAATAATGAGCTTATTTCATATTCATTTTTGGAAGCAGGTCAAGTAAAATCATTTGCATGGGGACAATATCTGTGGGACACTGTAAATACTGAACTGAAGCCCAAACCAGAAATGAAATTCTTCAGTAAAGCTGGTTTTTTTTTCTAATCTTCGTGCACTGTCAATTATTGCATACATTGAGAGAGCACAGATCTCATGTTGCTATGAAGGAATTTGTGCTGTGGAAACATTGAGGAGAGCTACACAATAATCTGGTATTCGAGTGAATGGAGAGGAAGCCTCGGTGTCCCTGAGCCTTCGCCTCTGTCTCTGTCACAATGATTTACAATAAAGCCCAGGAAGACTCTGCATGTGGGCTGCCGCATCAACATATTCTGAATCCTACTGTAGCAGCTGTAGAGCACTCACATGCCTGAGGCTGTTGGGAATAAAAAGGAATCCTAACAGCGAGGTTCCTTAAGTTTATGATCTTGTGTGCTGTATAATGCCATAACTGTGGTTTCATCATGTAAATCTGTTCAGCATACAATGGTGTGAGCGTTTGCTCTGCAGCAAGACGCTACAGAGAGCATCTGATTTTACTCTGCAATTATATTTGATATCACATTACTGTCTGTTTCCAAACGGCTTGATTTCTTTCAAAAAACATAGGAGAAAGGCAATGAGCAAACTGAAAAGAAATAACTAAATAAATATAAGTTAATTTGTTTGTTTGATTTTTGTGTTTTTTGTTGTTGTTGTTGGCATCTGTTTATGGCATGTTGTTGGTTTGTGATGTGTTGTTAATGTGGTACATCTTATGTGTATGTTATATAATTAAAAAAAAAAATAAATAAATCTAATTAAAATTACTTAAAGTACAGAACAAAATCAAAAAAGTAAATGACCTGAAAAATGATGAAAATAATTATGTATATATTCTGTAACATATTTTGAATATATAGTTATAATAATCATAAATAGAGGTTTTTTTCCTCAATTTTTTGATAATTTTCTCTCTCTCTTTCTCTCTCTCTGTCTCTCTCCCTCTCTCTCTCTCCATCTTTCTTCCCTTTTTAAACAATTATTTTTGGGGTTTTTTTCTCATCACCTTTTACTAATTTCTTGCAATTTACTCATTGCCTTGTCCCATGTTTTAGAGGGAAATTAAACCTTTTTTTAAGGTTTCAAAGGTTTAAATACTTGTGAGAGGTGTCTAAAAGCAGCACAAGAAAAACTGATGTCCATCCAAGTTTCAAAGGGTTAAATTGCTAATTCAGCTCTGTCTTACCTTGTTCTGAAATTCTGAGATTTCTAACTTTTTCAGTTTCTGTGCAAATGACCATTAATTATTTCGATGCTGCTGCTCCTGCTGAGTTTAATTATTCCAATCCAATAATTTCATTCCACAAACTAAATATGGGGTACTGATATGAGTTTGGACATTTTAGATTATTTAAAATGAACCTGTGAATAAGACGGCCAAGGGAAAAAGTTATTATAGAGTGAACTCACCCTCTCCTCCTCCTCTCTGAGGTCCGGCATGGTGCTGACACACAGCGTCACAGCGGTGATGGCTACAAATATTACTGAGAGACAAGCGAAGATCTTCCCCGGCAGGCCGGAGTGGGGGTTCTCCACCATATCCCTCAGTCTCCGCATGCAGCCCCCTGAAAGGGTCTCCTCCTGTGCTTCGGGAGACTGCTGGCTCTCCTCGCAGGACTGCGGGGAGGTGAGCTCGGCCTCCTCATCCTCCAGCCTCTGCTGCTCCTTGTACTCCTCCTGCCTGAGCCGCAGCTTCCTGAGGCAGCACCAGTCCAGGTTGTTCTCCTCCACCCCCCAGTACAGCAGCTCCTCCTGGAAGGACAGAGCGCACATCTCCCTCAGCAGCCGCAGCTTCCCCGCCGCTAGGAAAGACACGATTGTGCGGAAAGCCGACGGGCTCCGGTCGAAGAAATACTCATTGCTGCTGCCGTCGTAGTCATCGCACAAGTCCATGATCTCGGCCTCGTTGCTGCATCTGCGCAATTTACCGAGCCGTGTCAGGGGGAACTCCTCCAGAGTAGACCAGGGGATGCGGTACTTGATCCCCCCTACGTTAATAATTGCCATCCCATCAGCCAAGCCAATCTCATCTCCATCCTGTTGACGAGGTTGGGGCTGGAGCAGGAGCTGTGCTCGCTTGTAGAACAAACCCTTCTTGGATTTGACTTCCTGTGGGTTCTGCACACGTTTGAAGTGGAAGGTGGTGAACTGGTGCTCAGTGCTGCCAGCGAGGAAGGCCACCTCCTGGTACATCACTGCCGCTCTGTTGGGGGACCCTGTCCTGCACAATGCGATAGGACGGTGGCTTCACAGAGTATGTGTGGTGACTGGGAGCTTGTCACCCATTCAGCAACACGGGGCGTCTCTGTGAGACAAAAGAGACAAGTCAACACTTCTATTTATTCACTACACACATTTCATGATTGCAGGGCTTAATTCTACCAAGCACTCGTCTATCTCTATCTCTATTCTGTATCATTCAAGACAGGTCAGACTATGACAGGTCTGAAGGGCTGAGTATCGGTGCTCGATACCTTTAAGGTATCAGCCGAAACAACCCGGTACCAAATAGTATATAGTATAGTAGAATTTCTTTCAGACAGACGATACCTGCATTCCTTTTTGTACCAGCGAGTGTTCTTTGATTTAAGCAATGTGTATTTTGCCCAACACCATGACAGCGACAACGCATACAGTCTGCTGGCTTGTAAAGTCCAGCCTGGTGTACTTTACAGAGTCAAATGAAGCCTTAAAAAAGGTATCAAATGAAGTAGCCTATACTGTATTAGTATCACTCTAAGGGTACTGTTATTGGTACTGGTAGTGGAATTTCTTTGTCAATCTGCTCTAAAGGTGTCCTTGTCATGGTTGAACAAGGCCTGATACCTTCTCTCCCAGGGCGTTCTAATGCACTGTCGATACATTTTTCTACGAATGCATCAGTTATTACAAATTCCACAGTGATAAAAAATGTGTTTATAACCCACATATTTTGGAGGGCTACAATCACATGACAAATTTACTCCAATGGGATTAAAGAAGAGAGCAGCCCCGTAGGGATGAAGTGTTGAATGGGTCACACAACACTTAACACAGTACGTAACTTTGCATAAGGTACACAAAGCCAAACCATGATCCTTTTCTGAAACCTCATTTATATAACTTTACGCTAAGTATGCAACTTTGCATGAGGTATGTAACATGACGATGTCTAACCATGTTCCTTTTATGAAACCTCACTTACATAACTTTACGTTGAGTATGTAACTTTGCACAGGCTACATAACGTAATGATGCCATAAAATGTTCTAAATGTTCTCTTTTCTAAACTTAACGTACAGATCTTTACGTTAAGTAGGTGACTTTGCACTACAAAACATGACAACGCAATTTGTGAGGCGTGAATTCATTAGATACCATACTAACAGTTGTATGTGCATTAGATATCATTGTATGAGGATAGGCTGATATGTGTTTACAAGTGCTAATCAGTTTTGACAGAAAGTTTCTTTTATTTTATTATATCACATTGGATAGGCCCATTTTCAATCACTCAGAATAAAAGCCAGCAGGTAGTCTGCTGCTTCACAGATGTATATTTACCTTAAAATAAACAATGAATATAGTTAAATACACAAATACGAATTCATTTCATTTTCTTCAAAATTAAAAAGAGCTTATTTTTGAGCTATGTAAGAACAAACTAACAAAAAAAAGGTTGCAGGCATTTTAATTGCGCATGTGAGCCTGCTGTTGATGTGGGAAGAGAAAGCTCAGTATGACTTCACTTTCGAGCACTTTCTGGTTTTTATACAAGGGTTGAGGGAAAGGAGCCAGATTACACACAAAGATGTTGGGAATGCAAAATACCACAGTCAGATACCACAAGGAACATTCGGACAATGATGGATAACGGAGCAGGAGAGGTATTTTGTCACTATGACAGTGGGCAACCTTGAGTTCTCACATCGTTAGTTGCGGCATAACTGCATATTAAACACAGAGATCTTGATATTTATTTTATCTTCTGTTGTGTACTTGAGAAAATCTCAGAGCATCCTTGGCCTGTCTTCAAAGCCCCACAGGGTGCCCTGATATCCACTTTGAGCACCACTGCTCTAGAAAAATCACCCAAACTGGACATAACGAACATTTAACACGGGTAAAGCAAGCTGTCATACATAAATGAAATAAATATATATGTACAGTGTGATCATTTGTTCATTCCTTTGTTTCTTTCTTTTTTATTTCACTTTGACATTGACATTAAGTGCATCCACAGGGAAATCATTTTCATTTTCCTGTGAAGTTTCTCCCTTTCTCTTTGTTCTGTTAGTTCTTTCTTTCATACATTTTCTTCAGTTGCTGTTATAGTCAGTAATGCCTACAGTATTCCTTTTGATCTTCAGTGTATAGACTATTTTCCATACTGACAGGAACGCCTGTTTTGAATAATGCATTGTTACAGAAGCTGTGTGTTCATGTGAAATGAAAAATAAATAAAGCATTGCCACATAGATTAAACATTGAACATGCATTTACTTTGCATGTTTAAGAGTCGATACTTTCCTTCAGTTTACACAGTATGTGACTCATTGTGCTATGATCAGGTCGACGTTGTGGTGTTGATTTCCCACACTTTGTTACACAGTGATTTACACTGTCTCATTCCAGAGCCTGCTGATGCAGTAAATAGAAAAACAACATAATTAATTTCCCTGCATTGAGAGCAGGCTGCTGCTTGACATCGAGCTGCTTTTGTTTGAGCTTCCTGAGCAATTAGACTCCAGAGAAGTTGTTTTTTGATGTTCCTCTCTAAAAATACAGACTGTTTTGACATGCAAGTCATTATTTTCTGCGTTCTGTTTTCAATCTAACAAGAAAGCTCGTTAACAGAAATGGTGTTTGGACTCTGTGGATCACTTTAAGACAGTTTACAAAATTGTATTTTCTTGTGTGAGAAATTGTTCTTATTGTGTTTAGTGACCTGATGATATGAAATTTAGGTGACTTAAACAGGACTTTTAACTCACAGCTAAGGTTGGGATATGCAAACCAGTTTTAACATGTTGTCTTATCACATCTGACACATAATCATACAAATAGCGATGCTGGTGTACACTTTTGGACAGTCTCAAATCACAGTTCTGACCTTGGAACAGTATGTGAAGAGGGAATATAACTTTATACAAGGATTCCTATGAAAAATACTTACACAAGGGTTTATATTATGTTCTACAAAGTAGCACCCCATTTATTATGTAAGTACTTGACATACAGTTTCATAGGTTAGGTTCAGGAAAAGAAACATGGTTTGGCATTGACACATTACATACTTTACGCAAATGTATGTACTTAACATAAAGTTACATAGTTTAGGTTTAGGCAAGTGAAGTTTTGGCTCTATGTTGGCAAAGATTCTCAGTCTTCTGGGTCATGGTATTTCTAGGTGCTATATCGTAGCAAATTCAACTTGATTGAGATGTTTCACCTCACATCCATTAGGTGGCTTGGGGTGCCTTAACAAAAAATGTTGGATGGAGTTTTTGACTTCATCAAACTAGTGATGTACGACTGCTTGCTGTTTTTGCTGAATCAGACCAGTGTCATCACTATCTGATCAAACAGTGCAATGTGTCAGTCTTTGTGGATTTACTTTGTTCACAACTTCTGAAAAAAAAGGCTTTGTAGATCCAATTACACATTTCTGAAGTCACTCTGTCTTAAGAAGCTCTAGATGCTTCTTGTTTTATTTAACACAGCCATCTGGATTCACAATCCAGATAACACAGGCTGTTAGTGTAGCAACAGGCCAGAGAGCCTTTACTCACTAAGAATGACTGCACTGGACCTGAGGCAGTCTCGCTGATGAAGGGAGACTGGGCACATCATCACAACAAATTAAGAGTGGGACCCCTCTAGCTAATCTCAGAGTTCGCTCTCCTATTGTGAGGACAATCATTTTGAAACAGGCCGCTTTCTCCGAGGGAGAGGGTCATAGAGCTGCACCTCTGCAGCGACTCAGCAAAGTGCTTCTGACAGGAGCAGTTTATTGAGCATGACACTGCACCCAGGGGTGGCTTCAAGGAGCACAAAGGGAATGAATTCATGTTATATATAAGGAGCTCCAGAGAGCAGCTACGTGCCAAACAAGGCTTATTATAGTGCGGAAATCTTGCATTTAAAAATACTAGATAAATTAATGCTACAGTTGGTAACTTTTATAAAAACAACTTTTTGTCATATTTCCTGAAACTGTCAATACATACACACAAAAGTATAAGACATATAATCTGTGAGGGAAAAAATCCTGTTCTTCCTCCTTGTAATCTGGGGTCAGGTTATCCAATTTGCAAAACAAGTCAATGACATCAAATATGTCATCCTGTTAATGAAAGTTAAGATAATAAAGGAGCTTTTTGATAATCCAGTGGAGTGGGTTCCAATCCCTTTGGCTTGTGGCCCCTAATGATTAAGCAGTATCTAATCTATCCTATTTCATTTGAAGGAGTCCAAGAGGGGAAAGAAGCCATTTCTTTAAAAGAAAGCTTTTTTTTTTCTTTCTACCGCCAAATAATGCCGTAAGCCCTCAGATCTGTATCGGTCTACTATAATGTCAGCGGAAAACAAATATAATCAAGTTCCCAACATCAAGAAACAATAAAGTGGGCCACTAATACAACAATTTACCTGCTATGTGTGGTTTTGAGTGAAAAAAAATGCTTTCATTTCATCTACTTTACATCCCTCTCATCCTCATTAGGCTGGTTGAGTGCAGCACATGAGGTCATGTTCTCTCCTTTCATCCTCAACACAAAAGGCTTTTCCCATAAACCCGTGACCCTGAAAGCTCGTGTTTCAGATGCTGAATCCAGATCCGTGGCGAAATAAAAACATTTCTCTATCTCTGTTTCCTTCCACAAAACTACAGGTCAAAGTCGCTTCTTTAAAGAGAAACTTCTAAGGTGGATTTCTTTTTCCTTCTTCAGAAATAGTGTGTGGAAAAGATGGAGCACTCTGGCTTTGTTCTTTTAACACCAGTTGCTAATGCAAATATAATGTGAATGCCTCTTTGCATAAATCTGCAACCCCATGCATCACTGAGACATCTGCCTTCCCACATCCACTCAGTTTTCATCTTCGTAAAAAAGGCTCGAAGCAGAAGTCTATTTTTGGGCCGCAGAGATCTTGAATGACACTGAACTATCACCTGACCTGCTCCTAAATCAGACTGATTGGTCCTCTTCAGAGGGAGGTTTTGTCAGTGATGGCCTTTGCTCAAAAAATATGAGAACAATTACGTTCCTGGCCCGCAGAAGCAGCGCAGCAATCAGCAGAGAGAAAACGATTCCACAATCTAGAATGACGCAAAATGTCTCTTTTGAAGTGCAATAATCATGGACAGAGCACTTCTCACAACATAATCACACGCAGAAGAGTCTGAGGGGCCGCGATGGAGAGCGCATTCCAGAGTCTGAGTCACAGGAGGAGATGATTTTGTTGACCAGTGCATCTCACTGAAAGATGCTTTTTTATTGATCCACTTCACAATGTCCATAATTGAAAGTGATGAAACATCATGGCCTGGTTTCTACAGTATGAATTATAAATGGGCTAAATGGGTTGATTCAAACAGACGAGCCTTTCTTTTACCCCAACGCTCATTCAATTACTGAAGAAGCATTAAAAGCCTCATAAATGGACTCTCAACCTGTTGAGTTTGCTTTTGCAGAATGCACTGGAGACAAGGTGCAAAGCCAGGAAGAGTCATGTGTGGCACTGACCTAACTACACTGCACACTGGACCACACCAGCAAGTTTTATCATGACACATTTAAAAGGGAAAGAACGAAATAAAAATTTGATTTGTTGCTGGTATGTTTCTGTGAAA
Source organism: Plectropomus leopardus (assembly GCF_026936395.1). Taxonomy (NCBI): domain Eukaryota; kingdom Metazoa; phylum Chordata; class Actinopteri; order Perciformes; family Serranidae; genus Plectropomus; species Plectropomus leopardus. Next base: position 5,283,291 of record NC_142192.1, read on the forward strand.
TTTGTTTTTGGATTTTTACCTATTTATTAAGCACTTATTAAGAACTTAAGTCTTTTAAAAAACTGAGATCTGACACTCTCACAGTCAAGACAATGTGAGTTTTAGTGACACACAAAAGATTTTGCAAAGATTACATGTTCAAAATGAATAAAAAATCAAATCACGTCAAAGATTGGATATGTTGCAGGGCCACTATTTGCAAGACTACAATTAGATTCATTTTGAGATTTTTTATCATCCTGCTCCTGATGGAATTTATTACAAACAATCCCTAACAAAAAAATACATATATATATATTTATATTATGATAGTATTTTTTTCCCTCTTATTTATTAAAGGCATTTTCAGGTGGTTACCTGGTTCACCTTGGTTTTGTTTTGTTTTTTTGTTTTTTTACATTTTTGGGGCTAATATTCAGGAAATTTTTACTTACAACGTGATTTTTTGGGTGATTTCTTAAAAAGTTGACCAATGCCCTTTGCTTATGTTGTTGAAAGATACTAAGCCAATTTAGTCAGGTTTCAAAGGGTTTATTTGAGTGTGGACGCTCAGGAACCTCATGCAGATCAGTAAAGAGAAGCAAAAACAAAAAAAAAAAAAAAAAAGAAAGGAAAAGATTCCCTTCAAAAGTCCAGTGTGTAGGTTTTAGGGGGATATATAAGCAGAAATGGAATATAATATAAAATATACTCTAGAGTATAATCACCTCAAAATAAGAATTGATGTTTTTTGTGCAATTTACACTCAGCACATTATATATATTTATTATTTTAAATATTTTACATACTAGTGTAATTATTGCATTTATTATTACTTGTATTTATATTTTATACTTTTTACATATTTTAGACTTGTACTTATTTCTGCTTCATATAATTCTCTATGCTTGGAATCAGAGTGACTGTAAAGAGCCTCAATTTCCCCAGTGGTAAATAATAAAGTATTTCTGATTCTGATTTCTAATGTTGTTGCTCCTCCCTGAAGTCCCATTCACGTTTACTGCCTACTTAGTTTGCTGCTTCTTGTTAGATGTTGGTGAGAAAGCAGCTATTGGTTGTTGATAATGTTCACATTGTTGAACTCAGTATTTGCACAAGCCAGTACTCAAAATGTAAGCTATTATTACATGTTTGATTTTGACTGAAAACAATGTATTTCCCCCTCTGAGTTGTGAATTGCTGCCGCAAGTGAAGAACTTCAAGTATCTCGGGGTCTTGTTCACCAGTAAGGTTAAAATGGAGCATTAGATAGATACATTTTTTGGCACTGTGTCTGCAGTGGTGGAAGAACTGTGGCAGATTGTCGTAGTGATGAGTGAGTCAGGCCAGAAGGCAAAGCTCTCAATTTATTGGTCCATCTACGTCGCTACTCTCACCTATGGTCATAAGCTTTGGGTACTGACCAAAAGAATGAGATTGCGTAATCAGGCGACTGAAATTAGTTTCCTCTGGAGGGAGCTCAAAGTAGATCACTGGTGGTGACGGCATCTGATTAGTATGGCTCCTGGAAGCCCTCTGTTAGAGGAGCTCCAGGCACGTTCGACTGGTAGGAGGCCCCAGGGCAGATCCAGAACATACTGGAGGGATTATATATGTCATCTGGCCTGGGAACGGCACGCCTCAGGGTACCCCCGGAGAAACTGGGAAGTGTTGCTGGGGAGAGGGACATATGGAGTGCTTTGCTACGCCTGCTGCCCCCATGACCCGGCCCCGAATATGACAATCAAAATGGGTGGATGGATGGATGGCTCAGACTGATTTTAATGAGCACCTTACACCAAACAGTTGAGATGGCGGGGGCCATGCACCAATTAAGGTAAAACTCTCATTTTTACTCCAAATTACAAATTTGGCTTTGAATGGGTCCAACAAACCCCAGAAATTCATGCAGGAGTCCAGAGTTGTCTTCCTGTCTGGGTGTAATGTTTTTTTTTTCTTACCATGTGCCTGCTTCCCCTAAACCAAACCATCTGTGACTTTGTTGCCTAATCTGAACTATCCAAGCTAGCATGTGCATTTGTTGATGTCAGGCATTGGTTTCCATGTGCTGTTGTTGCCGAAACATAACCAAGTGCAGCATAATTCTACCACGTGCTTGTGTTGACGGCATGGTAGCTGCACCCCAGAACGTAAATAGCAAATGCAGAAGTATACCTACAGCGTAAGTCCACAAAGCAGCAATATGTGACAGCTGGGGATGAGAACGTGTTGAAAATGGATGAGTCGATGGATGATTTTGTCAGAACACCAAGATGAAAACTCAAACTGAGTTTTATTACCCTACACCATACAACTGAGACCATGGGGCTACGCACCAACTGGGGTTGTGTCACTTGTCCACAACAGTGGAAGAGCTTTTAAAGTAATTTGGTGTATGGCCAGCATTAAAAGGACCTGCTGAAACAAGTTGGGGAAAGTTCCTAGAATTAAATTTGTTCCTATTGTGCGGAGGAGTCACTTGCTTTTCCTAGTTTCTCTGGAAGAAGTCAGTCCCACTCACTTTCCACTGGGCCTACCCAAAATGTAATTCCTGCCTGTGCCACTGCAGAAGACTTCCGAACTTAATACCCAGTCTCTCCCACTTTACATCAGCACTGCTTTTCAAAAGTTTCAGAAGCACCATGACAATCTCTAAGTGAAAATTAAACCTGCGCTGGGAGCCTGACAGTCGGTGTCAATCAGTCGATTGAAAGGGCTGATTTAACAAAGTGTAAGACAGGGAGGAGGAGATAATGGGCTGAATAAATTGCTGGAAGGGAGCCGATCTATTTGATGGCGAGCCTGAAAGCGGAGAATTGTGCTGTTTGTGTGGAAGTTATTAGGACAGTGAGTTTAGAGATCACAGCAGAAAACAAAAAAGAACAACAGCCGCCTACAAATGCATGAAGAATGTGCCACATCTCTCCCTCTCCTTTTTTCCTCGATTTTACCTTCTCATTATGTTTCTAAGCAAAAAAAAGAAAACAAGCAGTGCGGCAGTGGCTCTCTAGCTTGTGTCAGCGCGGCCAAAGAGTCTGCAGGTTCCCCATTAACTCACCTCCAGCTCCAGAGCAGGCAGCTAATGAGTGAAATGAGTAGCTGTAGTGTTTGGTCACAGGGCAAACCATGACGCACAGCATCCTGAAAACCGCCACGTATCAGAACACACTGCCATATTCTGTGCAATCTGTTCTCATTAGTTTGTCCTCTCCGGTTTCAAGGGCTCACCAGTGTGTGCTTTGGTACGAGAATTTACGGCGCGGAAGAAACATGGCCATCCGTCTCCACGCATCAACAGGTCAATGATCCCGGCTGTGACACGTATATATGGACAATCCATACAAGAAAGGAAGGGGGGTGTTTCTAAGAGGTTAGATAGCTTTTTTTTTAAAAGCCTCTCATCTACTTAAGCTGTAACTCCTTTACTCAAACACTGGCAGGCAAACCCAATTATCCATTTACAACATTTCAAGAAAGGTATGTTTTCTCTGATGAAGAGGAGCTGCACACGGGACTGCTCTACCACAAATATCAGATTTATAGCAGAGCATTTTGGGAGTCAAAAGCCGACGGGATGACAGGAGCTCATTTAACCCTTTAAAACTTGGATTGAAATCATTTTTCTTGTGCTGCTTTCTTTTCTTTGTTTAAACCTGTTTGTGTTTAAACCTTTGAACCCTACCCTTTCAAACCAAAGAGGTTTGAAAAAACAAAAACACAGGTGAAAACACAATGAGCAACTTGGTATAAAGTAATATTGCAAGAAATTAGTAGATTTTGAAAATTATTTTTCTCTAAAAAAAATTAAAGGAAAAAATGTCTGAGAAAAAAGGCATAACAAAATCTATATTTATAATTATTATGATTACATATTTAAACAGATGTTACTATAAATAATATATTAATATTATTTTAAGTTTATGCACTTTCATTCCCCTTTCTTGTACTTTTCACTAATTTCTTTTTGAGTTGGGGGTCATTTCTTCATTAGTTGCTTATTGCCTTCTTCCCATGTTTTTGAAAGAAATCAATCCCACTAGCTTAGGTTTCAAAGGGTTAATATGCAATATCTCTACATGAAGGCAAATAGCCCATAGTGCTGATGTAACAGTCACATAGTCAGGGGCGTATAATCGCCACGTGGGGACAAAAGATATATGTATAAAAACACGATTGCAGAACTACGCCAATTTACCAAATTTATATCTATGGTCTAAGACAGTCCAAAAATGTCAGTAAACACGAACCAAATCCAAAAGCCAGAGTGCTAAAATTCAAATTTATAATGTCTATACATTTTTTTAAGCTGCATGCACAACGAGAGATAAAAGATGTTCGAGATCAGTGGTTCTCAACTGGTGGGTCAAAAAGTGGGTTGCGGATCCATTCTGAAAGGGCTTCGAATAACTCATGAACATGTCAAATTTTAAAAAACAAACTTGATTTTGAAGTTCGGTAAATTTGCGACACAGAGCTTTTATTTTGGTGCCAATTCTGATTATTCTTGCAATTTGTTTCATTTCTTTTATTCTAAGGTGATGAATTGTTTACATTTTGTGAAATAAAATTAAATATGTAGTCATTTATGATGTGTGGACTTTGAATTTATGGCTAAGGAGAAATCTGGACCCCCTGGCTGGGTCAGTTGGGAACCGCTGTTCAAGATGACACTGAGAGGACTAAGAGGATTTCTCTGAGTATATGGGTCTGTTTCAGAACTGAGACCACTGTAACAAAATAAGGCTTGTTTGGGTATATATATATATATATATATATATATTAATAAATATATATTTTGTGAGTCCATAAAATCAGGCTCCCATTCATAATCTACGCTGAATCTCTGCACTTTCTACCCCAAAACATCACAAGTTTGAGGCTTCCCTCACTGCTTTCTGGCACAGAGAGAGAGTAGCTAATGTGCACAAATATTGATTGAACTTTCCTCAGTCATGGAAATAACTTATTGGCATTTTAAATTTATGTGGTGTTCTTTAAAAACGGTTCAATAACAGGATCTACCCTAGTAAAGTGGATCTTGGGGTGTCTAGTCTAAATATTGTAAAAGGAGGTACATTTTTTACTTTGAGCTCTAAAGGGTTTAACTAAGTTAACATTCTATTATTTTACATATCTCCAAAATTAAAGACAAAAAAGCAATATTTGTTGCACTTTGTGACATATTAACTTAAAAACAATTGCCTTTTACTCCTCATTTTACACATGCTGCTTTATTGCAATACCTTTTTTACTTTGCCCAAAGTTTTTTGATCAACTTACCATCATTTACTGCATCAGTTACATCTTTTGATATTCAGTGTGCTTTGATTTGAAGGGCAATAACCAGGAACTTTTAGTTCAAATATTAAATAAATCCAAACAATTTATTAAAAATGACATGAAATTAAGTAGTTTCTGCTGTATCCACAGTGGCTTTATTTTACTCTTTTTCAGCTATTGCTCAAGACAACAAATTGATCATTTTTTATCACTTTTTCACTTTAAAACATTTTTGTTACCAACATCCAAAAACAGAAAAATGGATGGGTTTTTTTCAGTCAGGGTGTCTGGGGAAAAAAAAAAAAAAAGAAAAAAGGCTTTTCAGGATTCGTGCCTGTGCCCCCCCACACTCCACCCAACCTTTAAAATCAAAATTCCACCCCTGCCCAGGGGAACAGTTTTATAACAAAATACATCAAGTGCCACAAGGACACTTCTGGAAGCACTCAGTCCCTTCAGGGACATTATAGAACCATTATAGTAATGGATAAAAAATTACCATGAGGACATAATAACAGCATTAATTGAAAACCATTAGCCCCTGTAGCCCCTTAACCTCCCCTTATAGGGAGACCATGTGGGATATGACAGAGACATGGAAGAAGTTTGTCACATGCATGAAAATAGACGCGCTTCTATTATAAAACACTTATGTGTTCAACAATAATAGCTCGAATGTTTTCCTCGTTATGCATCCAAACGCATTTGACAACTTAGACCTCAAACAGACAGTAATGTGATAACAACCCGATCCCAGTTAAGCGGACTCACCCAGTGTGTTGTGGGGCTCGTGTCCATCTGTTTCAGCTTGCTTGCACGTTCGCAGCCCTCAATATGCAGCATGCCTTTAACTTTTCCACGCAGATGGTCTGGGACATTGTAGGTACAACTGACGATGAGCTCACGCGAGTTTTTATGGCTTCTTAAAGTCTCCGTTTAAACGTTCCAAATACGAGCGCGCAGCCCAAAAACAATGATTTGGTCCATAGGAGACGCCAAAGAGGTAGACATGTTACTCCACGCCAACAAACAGTCCGTCACACTCTTCCTCTCTCCATCAGAGACGACGTGGCAGATGTTGCGGAGCAGTGTGTGTGTGTGTGTGTGTGTGTGAGGGAGTGTGTGGCTCGGAGCAGGTGAGAGACTGTCTCCAGCTCACTGGTGGTCACAGCGCTCTGACTGTTCAGGTGCGTCCGGAGCTGCGCGCTCCGCGGTGCGCTGCGCTCTGCCAAACTGCGTCTCTGGGAAACCACGACTGCTTCAGTACAATTCCACAGCGTCAGGGGGAGTGTTTGTTGTGTGTTTCTTCTCGCTGTTCAGAGGAAAGCATGGACTCTAATGATTTTTTTTTTCTTGCCTTGAGAATAAGTTGGACACTGTTATCCTCATTATATTCCAAATCTGGCTCTAAAATCGGCCTTTGAAACCAGAGCAAATAAGCCTGATTCCTTTTTAAGAACACGAGAGGAATGCAATGAATAATTTTACAGAAAAATTACCCCAAAATATCGGCAAGAAATTAGCAACAGTTTCGAGAAAATAAATTGAAAATTTGCAACAAAAAATAAATAAATACATAAAAAAGTCAAAAGCAAGGATATGACTTGAAAAAGTGCTAAAATAATTTTTAAAAAGTAACATTTCTGTCTATAACATCATTTTAAATACGTCATCATAATAATTATTTATACAATTTTCTGGATTTTTTTTCACCTTAAGTTTTATATTTTTTTTCTCATTCTTTTTTTAGGTAATTTTTCTTGTCACTTTGTATTATTTTTTTGCAGTTTGCGGGACTTTTTCTTGCCAAGTTGCTCATTGCCTTGCCCCCCAAAACAATTTGCTTGGGTTTCAGGGGTTTAAATCAGGCGTGGAGGACGTTTTTTTTTTCTATCAAGGGCCATTTCAGTTTTTATGAAGTCCTCCGAGTGCAATACTAAATTCATGAACACATATGATGCAACGATAATATGAAAGAACACAGTTATCACGGTTTCACGATTATTATAAGTAGTAAATTACACTCCTTCACAAACTCCCTCTGCACCAGGCTTCAGCTTCTTAGCTATTAATTCACTTACCACAAATCTTGTCCTCCTAACCTTGTCTCCGTCAGTCTGTGGTCTTGTGAAAGCTGATTGTTGGGCTCCCAAACTCCGACAAAGAGCGTTAACTTTATCAAAATGCATTTGTCCTTTCAAATCGTCCAGTTTAGCACGTTTCAATGCTTTTTCGTCACTGCCAGCGCCACAAACTAGGCGGTAAAAGGCAAAGTGGCTTGCCTTATTCTTCGACGAAGAAATAATACTTTGTCCATTTCTCCTGTTAAACGTGGCATTCTGCATCCACTTTCCTTTTCTTGGCACTCGCCATGACACATAACACTTGTCAATCAATCCCCGAAGTTGTCGCGCGATGGCACGTAACCTCACGTGTTGTGTTCACTGACCCTGAACCTGACTCGGACATGCAAAGCCGTCAGAATTATCTCAAAAAAGTAATTGCTGTCTACATTTTTTATCCTCTGATGAACAAATGGTCTCGGGAGACGTACACGGCCCGGAGGCCCGAGTTTCCCCACCCCGGGTTTAAAGACGTCTGAACGCAACACAAGAAAACTGATGTCAATCCAGGTTTTAAAGGGTTAACAGGCCTATTATAAAGATTTCTGCTCTGTAAAGTTAATCAGTGATGGATACTTATGTAGTTCATTTGAGACATCATTTCAACAGCTGATAGAATTTATTATTGTGCATTTTATTTGGATAAAAATACTCATTAGTATCTGGAACACTTTGCTCATATATTTGCTCTTCTGTATTCCCAGACAGAAAACGACAACTACAGAATGGGGACGTGCACAGTATGTCAGTGTAAATATTGTGTCTGAAGCATCCATCACACTGGACACAAAGTCTGTGGCGAACACACCCAGCTGATCCGGTAGGTGTGGCTTTGCAGACCAGCAGTAGGCTTCCAGCTGAAAGCCTGTCCTACAGGCTGGACCTTCTCTTTCATTTCATTCCAGTCTGTCAACACCATGTCAGCTTAGCTGAGTGTATTCAAAATGAGAGACAGCAGAGAGACAATAATTGCAGGAGTCTGATTGATGCCAAAGTAAACAGTGGTGATGGCAGCAGAAGCATCCATTTGCAGGATATCTGGTTTGCTAAATGCCTGCTAACAGCTCAGGGTGAAAGCTGCAAATGCGGTGACATAAAAAATGACTTGGGCCAGATTTTAAATGGGAACATTTTTTACTGACTAAAAATAGAATCAAGGACAGGTGGGTGTTTATAGGGGCTGTGTGATGCTTGTAAAAACAACCTGTCAACCTTATGACATTATGTTACATTTTTGCTTATCATAGCACTGAGTTTGACCTCTGATCTCCATGTAAGGAAAGAAAAAAAGGATATGTTTGCAGAAAAAAAAGAAAACTTCTAGTGACTGAGTTTATGTTGGAGAAAAAACAGTAAAATCTTCTAAAATCCATGATGAAGGAGATTATGTAGTACTCCTAATAATTAGTGAACTGACACATATATTGCATTGAGGTCTATAGGTAGCATGATTGGACACAATGATGTATGAGTCATTAGAGTAAGTCAACTAAAGCACCTGCAGCAACTGTCATGGTATGTACCTTGAGTTGTAGGAATCGGCTAACTGTCTTTCCCATTAGTTTACATTCATCATCCTTGAAAGGCATTGACTTGCTCGGGCAATTACGGGGAAATGGTAAATGCTACAACGTCACATAATAGTAACACAAGTAGAGAAGAGTCATCACAATGTCCATTACTCAGCAATATACTGAGCATAGCATTAATTCAGACAGGTCATGGTGTCACATCCCAGCTACATCAGATGATCTCAAGCAGCTCAATCAGCTGATGGACCATATGATTCCCTTCTATTCAACCAACTTGCAAATCCCATTCAGGGCGCCCTATTTAAATTGTTTTAGCCTGCCTGCTATTGCAGCTTTCCTTGCAAGCGGTTCTGCACCAAACCTCCAACCCAGCGTCTTCTTTTTATGCTGTCTCTGACTTTTCAGTGCCATTTCTGATTGTCATAGATGCTTTCTTTGTTCCATACCTATACATGTATTCATACCTCTACTTGTATGCACATGGATGGACAGGGAGATTTGCTTTCTCTGCCTCAAGCTTTCCACATATGTGCGTGGAAGGGCAAAAAGATGAGCTCTCTTCGCCTTCCATGTATGCACATGGAGTGGCAGGAAGCTGTGCTCTTTCTGCCTCAGGCCTTCCACAAAGGCATATGGAAGGGCAGAAATGTCCAACTCAGGAGCCATGCTGATGTACTGAAATGTCATACTGCAAATAGAAATAAAGTTTTCTTTAACTAAAATGGTATTGACTGAACTATCTAAAGCTTGCTGACGTTAGCCACCATAAGCTATCAGCAATATCAGACTAAGTGGGTGCGTAGCAGCAAAGACCCTGAGTATACTGATGTAAGAAAGGTTGTGTTTCAACTTTAAGTTTCAATAAAGAGGACTGTGTTCTTTCTCAATTCAAAAGTCAAAGTCTTGCTTTAAATTTCAATCACAGGGAAGCAAGAATCTGAAGTGGTCACCCAACTTTAAATGTACCGTTTAAAAATGGTGGCACTTATTCTTTTTCATTTACTTTTCTTTGACATGTCACTCCTTTTCGGGCTTTGGAGCTGCACAAAGTTTTGAGTCCGGACCTTAAAGGCATCCAGGAAAAAAGATGGAATCCTGCAAAGTAATCCTGAGTGGATAATGTCCTTGCTCGCATCAAAAATAACCCAATGAGATGACTCTGGGGAGAACAGACCATAAAGATTTGATAGAAAGAGATCCTTTAAATTTTTCTGTGAGAGTTAATTGGACTTTTTAATGGAGTGGGGAAACTCACACAGTCAGCCCTTCAGATGTCCCCTCGAGGAGTTTTGAACTCTACAAATCCATTCCTCTCTTTGTTTGGGTCTCAGACTTTAGTTGGTGTGTTTCTACAGTTAATTCAAGCTCACATCAAGGTAAGAGATCCTCCCGGATCCCTTTTGTCTTGCCGACAGACATTATTAATCTGCCATCCAGTCCCTTGCATTCATCTCTCTCACACAAGCCAGACTGCAGACTTTTCCTGTCCCAGTGTGTGCTATTGAAGGTGTTTTCAGTTCACGCCACTTGATGAAATGAAAATGGAAGTTTGTTGTTGTGTAAAGTCATATTTAATTTAACCATCTGAGTCAGGCAGCTATTTTAGGTTTTTCATCCATGACATGACAAGCGTAGATACTCATGGCGGAAAGAAAAACAAAAACATCAGCACAATGAGTTTACAGTCAGAGAGATAAGAGTTACACTGATACAGCTATTAGCTGCTCTCCACAAGCGTCTGACATTGATGAATTACCATGCTTGGAATATGCTGCATCAGCCATGTTGGTACATAATAAACTTTGACTTCATCATCTCGGGCTCCTCCCTCCTTCTGCGGGGGGATGAAGTGACTGGACCGTAAGTAACAAGCTGTTAAACCTGTAATTATGGCCACAACATGTTTCCAACCGTGTGTCCCCTCAGGCCTGAAACTCCACTGGAGTCAGAAAATATGAGGCCTCGTTTTCTGTAGAAAGCAGGACTATGAATTGTTTGCAGTTGGTAAATGATGCTTATTTCCACAATGTGCACAAAAACAACCTTTCCTTGGTCTTTTCGGATTATTGTTTTTAATGTTTTATTTCAAGACCAAAGAGGGTTTGCCAGGTAGATACCACCTGTCATGTTCCACAACCAGATGTGATATTTTAATTTTAGATGAAATATGTAAAAGCAGATGTTGATACACAGTGTTTTCATACAACTAAATGATTAGGTTGGTTTGGACAATTTTACATTTGTACTAGGATTGGCAGGTTAACATTTTTACCATTTGTCCATTATTTTTAGTTAATTTTTATAAATGTACATCACTTCTGTGATTTTTCAAGCATAAATGCAATCACCAGAAGTGAAAAGCTACAACACGGTCACATGACTTTACTGCAACAGGGCTGTCAGCATAATCTTATTGCTATTTAGCGTCAAGGGACTTATCAAGGGAATTTCAAAATTTAAATTCAAATTGCCAAAAATCATCAAAAAAATCATGTGTCTAATTTGTGAAATGCAAAAAAAAAACAAACAAAAAAAACCCAATAAAATAAAATAATTAAAAATCTTTTTTTCTCTCTGACAAATGATTCTTACTTTTGTCTAAAAAGAAAAAAAATCTGATCAAGCAAAATTTAATCTGACTTTAAGGAAATATATCTACTTTATATAATATATACATTGTATAATAAAATACCCCAGCTACAATTGAGCAACATTTAACCAGTAACAAGCTATAACAATGGTTTGCATAATATCCCAGCAGAGGTACTTTTTTTTCTTTTATTTTAAGAGTAGGACCACCTGCACAGCTTTTAAGAATCTTATGAAATAACAGGAATCTAAGTTTGTGCATACATTTCATTTATTGTCAACAAGAGCTGCTGCTTGACATAAGAAATGTTTGGCTTTACTACATAACATACACAGCAAAAAACATCTTGCTACAGAAGACTGCATGTCTCACAAATAATAAGATAAAAAGTGACAAAAAAAAGTTTAACATGACCCATGAACGAACAATTTGAAAAATGATATATACAGACAGAAGATAGCAGAGCTCATAGTAGTTTCTGAGGACATTTTTTGATCTAAATACCAAGTAATGGTTTTAAGAAATTAGGCTGTTTTCTGAAACACACTGAAGAGTCACAGTAATGCAATGCAATGTGGTTCAGTGCTGGAGGCATCATCACTATATGAAAAACCTCCAGTAAACAATTCAAACAGGATCAAAATAATTATTTATCTTTCATATGTTTTATATTCACATATTTCTCAGAGATAAGGTCTCATGGGGGACATCAGAAGTGGAGCCACTTTGCCTCTCTGTTGTTTATTGTTGTTTAGAATGTTAATGCTTCCCTCACAGGTCTTTCTTTGAAAAGGTTTTCATATGGCTCTGCTGGTAATATCGATCCATTTTCTCTACACAGTATGTTGTTTTTTTCAAGGGCATCACAGCTGGACCTGAGTGAACATGTGTAGCCACTTCCCACAATGTAAATTATGAATCAGCTAAAACCAGGTTTGGCCTCATGGTTATGACCTGCTGTCGTAATGAGGTGATCACCTCATGGAAGATCTCGTCATAATCCGAGGCCAGAGGAGAGGGCTTCAGTCGGAGCTACCTATCAGTCCGCTGGGGTTCAGCTCACAGCTTGTTGATATCAAACAGTGGAGAGACCTTCTGGTGCGAGAAAAAGAATGAGCTCAAAGTCTGAAGAAGGTTGTGTTGTTGTATATGGTCGGTTTAGTTAATGTCTAAGTTCACAGATAAAGCAGATCTGGTTTTAAGGTGCCCAGCAGGCAAGTTTGGTTTACTCAGACAGAGCTAATTCAGTCCTTTAATTCAGTGTGCTTGCGTTTAATTGGTTCAACTGAGTTAAAACTCTGATGGATAACTCAAGAGGCACAACAAGATGTCTGTCCTCTGATGTAGGAATTTTAGTTCTTCCAGAACTGCTGAGCTGTTTGTAAGAAGTGAGAAACTAATAGAGGAAGTGACCCCAGAACTTATTTGGGTATATACCCATCTGATTGTGTTCTGTCTGACTAGGAGCGAGGCAAATACTGTGTGTGTGTGTGTGTGTGTGTCTTTCTTCCAAACATCAAAGGTGGATCACCACAAAGACATCGATCATGCTATTCCAACTTGGCTGGATGATCAAGGTTGTTTCAATTTTGTTCAGTCAGGTTCTTGGTGAAATCTGGCTTTTGCTGACTTACTTTTTTACTCCAGTTTTTCAGTTAGTTATGTAAACGTGAACACAGTTCTTCAAATGTCTTTCCTAATGTCCCCAAAGACATTTCTTCAAATGCAGATATGTTATGCTACATATACAGATGTGTAAAATGATGATTTTCTTAAAATTCAATTGCCATGTTGTAAAAGTCATGTTTTAGGATACATTTGATCCTTTCTTTTAAGGTCCAGTGTGTTGGATTCAGTGATACCTAGAGGTCAAAATGACATAGTGAGGTTTAGAAAAAAAAAATCTTTGTTTGGCTCTACGAGAAGTGAACAGTAGGTGAACGTGAAAGTCTTGGGTTTGTTGGACCCAGCCACCATCCCTCATGTCCACTCTGTGGGAGCTTTCCACCTCCTTTTTTTATGTGGTTACCAGCTGTATTTCAACCTGAAGCCGTCCATCTGGGTATCATACTGCCCTGACAGGTGCCATCTGGCCATGTTATAAACTGGCCCTGCGCAGGTGGCTTTTGGTGTTGGTGTCCAGTGACACCAAATCACTGACAATGCAGTGGTATTTGACAACTTCAGAATAAGAGCTGGCTGGCCAAGTAAGTTTAGAACTACAGTGGTTGACAAAGCTACTGCAGTGACAACATAGCACACTCTATGGAAGAGGAGCCACTCCATGTGTAGATATACACAGCTCATTCTGCAGGAACTGGGCCATTCTTTACACTGTTAAAGCATAGTTATGAACATAGTTATGAGTATTATATTCCATGTCTACCAATAGATGCCCCTAAATCCTTCACACTGGCCCTTCACTCTTTGTTGAGTCCTTTTCTGAACATACATCGCCACATAGCTCTAAATTTTAAACTTTGTAACAAACTTGACCCACTTAGGCTCATTGAACAATTCATTACTCTAACAGGTGATGAAAATCACAGCCCATGTCCAACAATATTCAATTTTGCAGATTTCTTGTACTCATTTTCACCGACTCACACACCAGTGAACACATTTGAATGGTACAATACAGCACAGCAGAGAAGCACAGCTCTAAACACAAATAGACATGCGGATAATTTGTCAAACATAATGGAACAGAGCTATTCCAATACTCTTTCATTCTGAAGACCATGGCAAGAAAAGTAGTCACTGTGGCAATGGCTAATGGGTGAAGCGTAACAGCCTGGTCTCACTCCTGGGCCGTCAAAATATTCCTCTTGACACCATTCAGCTTCTGTATGAGACACACTGAGCTTTCAACCAACTGCAATGCAAACCCAACTGCATCATTATTAGACATTCAGAACATCAGACCTAGTATGAAGAGTGTGAAAGTCTGCTGAGTGTGGGTGGAAGGGGGAGATGATGGATCTAACAAGCACAGGACTTTAATCCAGGAGACAGGTGTCAACTACTGTACGCCCTTATTTTGAAAGTCCCTTTTTCTGTTTGATCTGTTGGGACCTTTATTTTGAAGCATTCTCAGCAGAAACAGGTTTTTATGGCACAAACGTTTGAGGAAAATGGAGGTAAACACGTCAATGGTTCTTCTCGAGTTTCAAACAGTTTCTTGTTAGATGAAGCACCTAGCTACAATGGGAACAAGGTATGCTGTGGTTTAATATGTTGTCTTTGGTTTTGGGTGTGTGTTTTTGATTGACATTTTGGTAAATAAGTCAAAGTTAAAGTGCACTGCAGTCGCAGCGTTTGTGCTAAAATAGCTGCTCACGTAATGGACACTGATAACGTGAACATCACTGATACTGATATGCTTACCTTACTTGCCTATTTATATGGTCTATGGTTTCACTTATTTAAGAGCTTATTTTATATATTTGTGTTTGTTTCAGCTCATACGATGTGATCTGGAAGGTTTGTTTTGGATATGATGGAAAAGAAAACAGTCAAAGAAAAAAAAACTTATAAAACCATCAGTACACTATACTGTCATCAGGACTGAGGTTCTCTACATCCTGTAAGAAACTAAAAGTCAGTGATTTTTTTTTGGTTAGGGTTAGCTAACAAATAAGTGATTCCTAACCCTACCCAAGTATGTCTGTTGTATGAACCTATTTGACAACCTCTTCTTAGTCACAACTTGGGTGATTTCTTGTTGACACCTTCTGTTTCAAGATACAATGAAAAAGGCTGCCCCTCATCATTATAGAGACGCCGGGGGCGTTCAGCAGAAAAAAAGCTTTAAAATAAATGCTTTTACAGAGTGAGGAGAAAAGCCAAATGTCACCTCTGAATGGCATTTATTCCCACTTCAGCAGCCTTGCAGCCATTTACCTTTCTCAGTGCACTTTCCTTTAAGTGAAAAGATCTGAAAAGGTCTAGGGCTCCAACTTGCAGCAATCATTATGAGATAATGAGTCATAATGGTCAAATCAATTTAGAGAAAAGGCACTTTGGAGTTGAATAAATTGCATAAATGCATTTCAGTGTGAGTACCCCCCCCCCCCTTTTTTTATATAGACTGTTTCTTAAATGTCATTTGACTTTGAACTGGGGGAGGGGCCCAGGAAGTATCAATCCAGCACAGCCCTTGTAAGGCAGCACAGACAGAAAGGTGTTGAACGTTGCTCCGTAGCCAAGGTTGTTCATGAGAATTAATGTGCTTCTATTCATCCATTTGCAACATTTAAAGCTGCACTAATTTATACTTTTATTGCAACAATGGATCAAATGATGTGTAATGTGAAAGAGGTCGCTCACAATGGCAAACCTGAAGAATTATCCTCCAACTGCTGTTCCTCTCAGCTCTAGTGAGCATTTGAGTGTCTTTTAGCCCATTGTTTTGGTGTACAGCACTCAGATTTACTAATGTCGGTCTCTGCTCTCATTTACCCCATTTCCAACAGCTGGGAGCCGTTATCAGCGAAAAAACATTTAAATGAGAACAGGCTGGTATACCTTTTTTTTTTAAATCCTCTAAAAATATTAACATGATGGCATCATAACTACGCAAATTAGCTCTTAACTTAATTTAGTGTCATCTAGCATGTTTTTAAGCAGGCATTAGCTGCTTTCTACTGAAAGTATTGGAGTTGGCAACAATAAGCCGCTGAACACTGTGGAGCGTTTAGCAGCTTTCATGTTACACATATTTCCCTCGAGAGTTCATGAAAACCAGAAGCTAGAAGTAATGTGTGAATGTTGGATTTAGATTCCTCGGGTGGTTACTATAAACAAATCTCCAAATGAATGCTAATGTTGCTCCATGTCAGCTGGATGTGTAACAACTTTACCAACACATTTGTCATATATACTTACAGGATAATAAAAAGGTCTAGACTCTGTTGTGTTTATAGCTCGCTGTCTTCAAGTAGCCCAAACTGGATTAATCATGCTTTAATCCTCTTGCTCCAAACAATAAAAAGATTAAAGTCTTGTTACTTTCGAGGCCATTTAAGCTTTTGAGAAGCTTTCTTCGTCAGACCTGCGGTGAAAGCACAGTTTTTTCAGACTGATTTGAAATTTAGGGGCTATTTGCTCAAAGAAATACCTTCAAGCTGTAATTTTTGAAGGGACCAGGAAAAAAAGTAGAGCCAATATATTAGGTGCCTTTATCCTGAGAGACTGTGCAAATAGCACCAATATGAATGAAAGCACTGCAGGTAGCTCTCCAGCGTTTTTAAAAATAATGAATTCATGTTATTCATGATGAGCACTGAAAAGAAAGTGACATGCAAAGAGAAGGATGTGGATTTCTGAGGAGCTGTTTGTCAAGAGAGACATTTGAGGAGGAAAGGAGCGCAGTTCGGTAATCTCAGCGTTGTAGATCGTTTCATGTGGAGATGCAAAGATGAGGGTGTTGAAGAAGGTAAATAATGTAACATATTCTGGCGAGCTTTTTTTGAGGTATCACATCCCATCAGAGGACTGGTCTGTCTTTATTGGCCCCCATCAGGCTGACAAGTGTTCTGCTGCTGGTGTGCAATGTTGAAGACGAGGGGAGAGGAACAGAGAGAGGAAATTCCCACACAAACCGTCGTCCTACAATGCTGTGACTTATCTTTTATGTCACTTTCACATCTTCCTTGGAGGGAAAAATAAGATCTTCACAAAGACTGGAAGTGAAGTGACAGGAGATGAAACAAGCTCTCCGTCCACCGCAGACAGAACTGCAGCGATGGAACTTCTCCAGGCTGTCCTACATTGTAAAATCTGAAAAGCTGATTTTGCTTTTTAAAAAACTAGGTTTGATTGATTTTGCTGAAAAATGTTAGTAAACATAATGATAAGTCGTGATTTATTCTTACTCTATATCTAATTGTTAAGTTTACTTAAAATGCAGTTATATGTCCTTAATTGTGTGAAGTTGTTGCCACTTAAAACGTTTAATTAAATCAATCTTTCTAAATTTTAAAGAACTTCAGTAAACCAATTTTTTTGTGCTATATATCTGCATTCTGCTGGTTGCAAACTTCATATTTGTATTTTCTTAACCCTTTGAAACCTGGATCGACATCAGTTTTCACAATCTATTTGATCGTTTGGAACCTGAACAAACTGATTTGCTTTCTTTCCATAACGTGGGGAAAGACGGCAAAGGCCACCGTGAAAGGGAATATCCCACAAAGTGCAAGACATTTGTGAAATATGACAAGAAAATGATCTACAAATTAGTTTTAAAAAAGGGGAGGATTTTTAGAAAGTTATCCAAAATTTAGGGAAAAGTGTCTGAATTTATAATTGTAATAATTTTATTTCTTACATTATATCACAGAAAAAATAAAAAATGTTTGTTTTATACTTTTTTGTGGCATATTTTCAGGTAGTTTTCTTGTAACTTTTTTTTGCTAACTTTTGAGCCATGACTTATTAAGTTGCTCATTGCCTTCTCCCCATGTTTTTGAAAGGAATTTAACTTTTTGCTCCAGTTTCAAAGGGTTAAAGATGTAAAGAAAACAGCATTTGCAGAACTTCATCCTTGGCAAAATCCTCTTTGTCATGTTTAATCTAAGTCAGATTATCTTGGTTGACTGAAGTTACGAACACTTTAAAAGACCTTCACAGAATTAAGTGCATAAAGCTAATTTTCGAGTAAACTTAACAATTAGATATAAAGTAGGCATACATTCAGATTGAGTCATTCAGTTGCATCTGTTGAAGATTATTTTAAGTAAATTGAGTTTGTCAGATTTTACAGTGTAATGATGCTTTGGCGTACATATTATACATATGTGCATGAGCATACATGTGATTGGATTTGCAGAGAAGAAGAGAGGAATTTAAATTAGATTTAAGTCAGATTTGATTTGATTTGGAGAAAGGCGGGCAGAGGAGGAATAACACAGCAGCTACAGCATCTGAGGAACAGGGGGAGGGGGAATGCAGAACTTACAGCACAGTTTACTTCAGCTGTTCTGCTCAGCTCGGAACAGTCCCACAAGTCAGACATGAAAAAGGGAAGACTGTGCAGATATCTGACATCACTTGTCAAACAGCGCGCACCAAGAGGAGCCCTGCTGGCATCAGAGAGCAGCCTCAGCAGCAGCTGCATCTCTGCGTGAACCTCTGACCGCTGACAACCTGCACCGCTTTGTTTCACACACATGCTGGAACGCTTCCCCAACAACAGCAACACTTTAATGAGACAAAAAAATCTATACTACACTGCAAAAACTTTCATCCAAACCATTCTCATGTTGAGCACGAGAATAACCCCACTTGCTGCAGAGCGTTTGTGCAGACATAGTTAGGGTAAAACTATGTTTCCAATAATAATAACATATTACAAATTATTTTGCAAAATTATTAGAATTTTCAAGTCATTTCCATGGTTGTTCTTTTTTAAATTCCTGTCTTTTGCATTGTGATCACATGATTGCATGACAAAAACTAGAGCCTTTTCTAACAAATATAATATTCAAAACCACTTCCAGTAAATGGCCAATACCTAATGCAAGTATATCAAAATTAACTCAAGTGGTGGTGTGATTCAACCAAAATCACTTCTTTTGTCACCTGAGAGATTTATTTATTGACACAGTTTTTTAGACACACTAGTTTCAAGCTCTTGCACTAGCAGTGTGGATCAGTGCACCACTTTGGTTTGGACTAAAGAATCTTTGTTTTGTTTTTAGATGGCATGAATTTGTCATGTTATGCAGAACATCACTCAAACAAATCAAGGATCCAGCAAAGAGTGAGCTGAAAACCAGGACTTAAATACAAACCACACTGATGAGGGGATGAAGTGCAGGTGGAGAAAAAGTGCTGAGAAGCTCAGGTGAGGAGAATAAAATGATGAGGCAGAAGAACAGGCAGAGAGCTGATTGGCTGAAAGAAACTGAGGAGCTGGAAGAACTAATGAAGCTGATGCAAAACAGTTGTGACAGACAACAGGCGGGAAACTGACAGAGACAGGAAGTAAAACCAGACATGACACATGAGGAGTGGATCTACACAATAAAACAGGAAACTGATACATAAATACATGAAACAAGGAAAAACAAACAGAAAACCTACAATATGACATAAAGGAGACTATAACAGAATAAAACAGGAAACATGATGCACCAAAGAATCACTGAAAACCCCAAATCTAGAGTTCAAAATCCTCATAATAATAAAACTTAAACAAAGACAGATCACTAATATAACTTAAAGATATAGGCTTTAACAAAAAGTCTTTAGCAAAAGACTGAGGACCTCTGGATAGATTTTAGAATGGAAAAAAACCTCATGACGTGATTTTTGCAAATGAAATCCAAACCACATTTACAGGTGGTAGATGTGTCTCAGTTAAACATACAAATACAAATCCAGAGTGATGGAGGTGCTAAGCAGAATTCATGCATCTGTTACTAAATTTGGCTGGTGTGACTTAGGAGTTCTCAACACATTCTTATCCCAGGTTGTCACATATTGCAACTTTGTCATACGACTTGTCGACTTCTGCTTCTAAATATTACGTTTTAACCATCCTTTTGCATCTGCTCTTTACGTTTTGGGATGCCACTACTGTTACGTCAACTTAAGCACATGGTGGGATGATGCTGTATGTGGTTATGTTTAAGCAACAACAGCACATAGCAACTAATGCCAGGACATCAACAAACACACATGCTGGCATGGATGGTTACACCTGGGCGAGAAAGTCACATGGTTAGGATCAGGGGAAGGAGGCACATGGTAAGGTGTAGAAAAAAAACAAAAACACATTCAGACGGGGAGTGAACAACGTACCCCTCCTGCATGCCCTATAGGCACCCTTGTGCTCCTTATATTACGCCATTACTGGCAGCATTTCAATCATCAATCGCCTTCATCATGTGGACGCGGCAAGTTTTGTCTGCCGGTGTATCATAGCACCACGACTGGTTCTGTCCAGCTGCCTTCTCACGTGACGCCATCAAACACCGTACTCTGCAGATGCAAAAGGGGGCTTTTTGAGGCAGGATCTACACCAAAAGAACTGTCACTGCGGTGGTATGTGATGACTTCAGAATGAGGATGGGCTGGCGGAGTAACATCTGCACATGCAGCATGTGATCGTGACAGATGCCATTCGTTCATCCACCCCCTGGTGTATAATAACACTACGACCAGTTCTTGCCTGATCCTGTCCAGCAGCGAAAGGTGGCTTTTGGCGTCGGGATCTCACGCCAAAAGCACTGACAAAGCAGCAACTTCAGAATGGAAACAGACTGGTAGAGTCTCAGTCTTACTTGGCATCTGTTGACGAATAGATGTATATCAAAAATAAGATAATAAGTGATTGAGGGCAGATGAATCAATAATCTAACAGATGCAGAAGAATGATGTTACTATATAATGACTCTTCACACTCAGTGTTTTCTCAGAACATCTTATGTGCTCTGAAAATCACAGCGGGCTGATTTTGTGATTTTAAGGCAAAGTTCTAGAAATCTCAATGTCACATGGAGGGATGTTTTTTTCACCCTTCCCTGCCTGTCACAGCCGCTGCGTTTGATGCCGTCATCAGCGTGGCTCCGCTGCCACACACAATCAGCACCCAGCCACAGAGAGACGTGTTGGGCGGATTCATGGGATGGCACTGCCTGCCACATTTGTTTCTCCTGTCACCAGCTGCAGGAGACATTTCATAAATAGGGTGGACTGTGGGTGTCAGTGGACGTCTGTCTTGTCACACAGCAACATTCAGGTTGCCTACACCCCCATCCACCCTCATCACCGACTCCCCTCGCCATCCCTCTCCACGCTGTCTCCTTCCCTGCTCATTGTCCTGTATGACATTGAAAGATGGTCAAAGCTGCACAGAATACAGCATGGTGATTATCAAACTGTGACACTGTTGAAAAGAAGCAATTTAGGATGTTAACATTTCCCAACCTGCAGAGCTGAAGACTCACTTTGATTGACTTATTTACCATGGCTGGCTTCTGGCTTGTATGGATGGCAATGTTGGTCTGCCAGTTGGTCTAAAACATTGGTCCAGACTGAATATCTCAACTGCTATTAGATGGATGGCCATGAAACTGAATACACCTTTTGGTGATCCTCTGACAGCAGGTCAACATTTTCTCATGGTTTCATGGTGTTAATATGGAGCATTAGATGGACAGGCAGTTTGGTACAGTGTCAGTGGTAATAACCAGACCATCATTGTGTAGAGAGAGCGGGGCCAGAAGGCAAACCTCTTGATGAATCAGTCCATCTACGTTCTATCCCTCACCTACAGTCATAAGCTTAAAGTTGTGACTGAAAAAAATGACCAGATTTGGATGAGAGGGTGAAGCTGTGGAGGAGTGAGGGGTGGATCTGTGGTGACAACTCAACACATTCTCAACCGACATCTTCACATGTTGCTGCTTTGCAGTGGACTTCCAAGTCTACATAATTTGTGCAAGGTATCCTTCTGGGTCTGCTTTTAACACTCCGGGACAGGGCTACCATGATATCAACGCACAACGCACAGGCACATGGTTGGATTACTTTGCACCTGGTTATGTTAAGACAACAAAAGCACATGACAACCAAAGCCATGACGTCAACAACTGCACATGCTGGCACAGATGGTTACAATTAGTCAAGCCTCTCCCACCCATCCTGTAGGGACCTTCGTGCTCCTTATGTAATGATAATACTGCTGGCGTTTCAACCTAACGCCATTCAGCGGCATATCATGCGGACATGACAGAGTCTGTCCGGCAGTGTTCTCAACTTATGGCCACTGTCCACGTATCATGCTGCCACAGCAGGTCTCATCTGGCCATCCAGAGACATATAATAACACCACAAAAAGTTCTGTCTGGCCATGTTCTCACTCAACGACGTCCCGTGGCGTATCATGCAGACGTGAAAGGTGGCTTTTGACAATCTCACGCCTTTTACACACGGCAAAAACAGCAGTATTTAATGACATTAGAATGAAAACTGGCTTAACAGTGATTTCTATTAGTTACCCACATTAGCAAGGATAAGGAAGTATATACTTGCCCATCGTAGTTACTTTTAGACCACATCTGGTATGTGTTTTCTTTTTTTTTTCATATATGATCTGACAGGGTTCCATATTTAGTGGATCCATCGTGGAAAGTATGCATTCAATGTAACATGATGCAGCACAGTAGTTTTTAGGACATGGTATAAGCATGACCTCGCAGAGCTACATGGCTGTAGACTCATGTTATTTGATACGTTCTTCAGAGCTAATGTCACGTAGAATGAACTTTAGCCTCCAGCTCTTTCAAGAAATTACTGAGCGTAACTATATCAGAAAATAGGAAGTTATTCTCATGTGCACCAACAGCAAAAATTCCTCTTGGTTGGAACTCAGATTACTGCAAAAAGGGGCCAGTAAAGCAGCTTACTTTCATCAGGGTAATTGACAAACGACTAATGAACCTGTAGTCAACCAGATGGTTTGCTGCTGTTGCATTTGTGAGTCTTAAAGTGCTCTTTTACAGCAAAACCAATAACCCCTGCAGACATTAAGGCAATCAGGGCTGAGCGCCGAGCATGACTTGAATTGCCGGAGTAATAATAACCCGGTAAAGTCCGGCTTCTGCCGCTGATTAATTAACCCCGGTCTGCACGCTTTTCTATCTATGGCTGAGACGTGGCGAGGGCGCACCGTGGCTCCTACTTCAGCCCCGAGGCCGCCGGTTTTATGAGGACTGTAAATCAAAGTGGCACAGATCTGTAATTTTTCACTGGGAAATTTTGTGTTTTATTGGAGAATGAATTGTTCTGGTGGTGTACCTGCTGCTCCTTTTGGTGAGAATACCATGAATAAAATATAAACTTCTCTGTCTATCACTAATGGTGTTGATGATATAATTCCTCTGGTTATCAAGGTTCCCAGCTGCTGTGTGAAATCATAATTAGTGATATATATTGCCTCCAATATGATTATCTCTTTAAAATATCAGACATCTTATAAAATCATAACGCTGTTTGTATTATCGAGGGTGCACATTCAGGTCCTAAACTTTAAAAAATAGCTCTCCTGATAGCAAGAAAAGGCAAAAAAAACATGAAAATAATATTACAAAAGGAGCATTTTCTGCTCCCTCAGTTGTCAGAGTGCTCATTAGCAGGATCATAAAGCATGTTTTTTTAAGATAGCGATGCAAAAAGGAAAGAGAATGGCATCATGGGTGAGGATATGATTGGAATATGTATGACCCGCGTTATTGCTGATCTCTCTGATACTGGATCTAACTGGAAGCGTAACAGCCTGTGAAGAAGCCATGAGTCAGTGATCCCCGGCCGAGCCTCGGTATCCCGCTGACACACAGGGACGGGAGATCCAATTGGCTCCTCGTAAAAGCTGTCAAGCGACCCACTCATCCACATCGGTGCACTCAGTCACATTTCACTGTCACAAATAACACGCTCGCCATCTATAAATCCAACATGCTCTGAAGGAAATACAGTAACCAGGGAGCGGCTTTTGTTTCTGCCTGGAGACGAGTGTTTTCTGAGTGTGTCTTTCAACAGAAGGCTTTTTTTAAAAATGTTTGATAGAAAGCATGTTCTTGCTGTTGGCATTATGTTTTTGTCTTGCCACCTACACTCCCTCAAATCTGTTTACATGATATTAACCCTTTAACACCTGGATGGACGTCTGTTTTCTCGTCCTGCATTTAGATGCCTTTTGCTAGCATTCAGACCTCTGAAATTGGTTTGATTTCTTACAAAATCACAAGAAAAAAAAACATAATGAGCAACTTGGCAAGAAGTATTCCACTCACTGCAAAAAAAAACTGATCTGAAAATAAGGGGTTCATTATATGTTTAAAAAACAAAGAGGGAAAATTCTTGTGCTGCTTTCAAACACATCAGAACCTTTAAATCTTGTGTGTGACCTCATGTGATTTCTTTCAAAAATATTGCAAAATACTGCCAAAAATCATAGATGCAGAAAATGATTTTGATATTAGTCCAGTCATACAAACTAAAGAAGATAATCTCAGCAGTTTTCAGTACAGCGGTTTTGCAATTGACGTCCTCTTTAGCTGCACAGAGACAAAGAAGGAAAACATTGATTTACACTGTAAACAGTCAAATAATCCACCCAATTATGACCGTCTTTCATTTGTCATGAGGAAAAAAGAACAGTTTTAAGACTCATAACTGGGTGCATTGATATGCTATTATGGATATTTTTTGCGCTATAGGAAGCTTAGTGAAGCTGTGTTCCTTCGCAAAGCTCCAGAGGTTTTTTGAAAATCCCTATTACGTAAACAGTGCATAATGACACACAGAGCCACGGAGTAATCTGCCAGCACAATATATAATCTATACAAGTCTTTGATTTACAGAAAAAAAAAGACAGAAAGAAAGGAAAAGAAAGAAACTGGAAAAATCAACTACAACATGGCAATGGACAAAAATACCCTGGGAATTAGTGAGCGCTGTATTTCTGGAGGAACGGAAATGAGCCGAGGTGTTGGATTTTGATTAATATTCTCAGTCACTAATGACTCAGGAGCACAGAGCTCCTGGCTGATGAAAGCTAGATAACCTTGCGAGAGGCAGACGGTCTGGATATATGAAGAAACATTCAGTCATTATGATTTGTGGCAATCTAGAAGTATTTTTCCTTTGATGACACTAATTTATCTAAGCAGTGAGAGAATTAAAGACATTTTAGGAAAACCCTTATTCACTCCCTTGCAAAAAGTTAAGTGAGAAAACCACTTCCAAGGCTGTGAACTAAACGTAAAGCCAGGGCCGGGAGGTGAGTAGCTTAGCTTAGCATAAAGCCTGGAAGCAGGAGTAAACAGCTAGCTTAACAATGCCTTACCAGCACCTCACCTCCAGCATAAAACAATGGCCTCAGACTTGAGAGGTACTGACTCTCATTCTGACTGCATACCACTCAGCTGCATATGTTCCCAGGGCATGCTGGAGGTAACGGTCTGATGGAGCCAATAGAACCACATCATCTGCAAAGAGCAGAGAATTCTGAGGTCCCACAGTCAGACACTGTGCTCCTGGTTGGCTAAATATATACAAAAAAAGTGTATTAAACTGGTAAAAAAAAAAAAAAGTACAAGAAAATCACAGTTTGAAGAATATGCATTCAAAGAATTAAGTTTAAATTAATTATTTACATAATTAAAGTAATGTTAAAAAAATTAAAAAGAAAGTTAAAAAAAACAAATAAATGAGGCAAACAAGACTTGAGAAAAGTGCTTAAAAACTGCAATAATTCTGTAACATAATTTTAAATATATAATTATGATAATTATAACTATATTTTTTCATTTTTTCCCCCAAGCTTTTTCCTTTTTTCCTTAGACATTTTGCCCTAGCTTTTTAAAAAATAAATTTCTTAATCTGCTAATTTCTTGCGCTTTCTTTTGACACTTACTATTGCTTACTGCCCTTTTTCCATGTTTTTTGAAAGAAATCACACCAATTTGCTCAACGGTTTAAATACTTTGAAAGGCGTCTGTAAGCAGCACAAGAAAAGTGCTGTTGCTCCAGCTTTCAAAAGGTTGAAATGTTTTCATTTCGGAACTATAGTAAGTAGTTTTTTCAATATGACATTGTTAAGCAACCAGCAGAGACTCCCAGATTATATGCCGTTTTGTTTTCTTTTCCTATAGATATATCTTCCTCCTCTTGCTTCCAGTCTTTAAGCTAAACCAAGATAATCATCGACTGACTCTAGCTTCGCACTTACTGTACAGACTCAAGATCATATTGATTTTCTCTTCTTCTTTGTCTCAGCATGAAAGTTAAAAAAAGGTTTATTTCTCAAAATGCCACTCAATTTCTTTAAAATGTCACATCATAAAAAAGGCTAAATTTAAGCTCACCATTGAAAGGGAAGGACACAGTTAGCATTACTAAAGCACACAGTGTTGACCTGGCCCAGTTATCAACTCCATATACTATCTTAGACACATTTCATTAAAATATTGTCCCTCATTTCTTTTGGAACCTATTAAAAATTTGATTAGTGTCATTATTGACCTGTTTTAAGAAGTGGACTGTCTCTGTCTGGACTTAAAGTTAGTTGGAAAAGAAACATATCTGTTATTCTGAACATGCCCTCAAGCGGTCAAATGACACGTCTGACTTGATTTATCATGTTTCATTATGCAGCTCTGAGCTCGTGCTGTTATCTATCTTGCTAACTTACACTGGGGATGATTGATTATCATGGCTCAGGGACCTTGTGTAAAGGACTTTGCGGGAAAATCATTTCAGAGATTTTTGAAGGATTGCACGGCTGGAAACATGACATGGGGCAGTGACAGTCAAACTGCCACTGCTTGTGGGCTTCAGTGTGTCCAGTAATAACCTAAAGTGGGATTTACTGTCGTGTTGGTACAAAGAAAATGAACAATGCTCAAATCCCGAGTGTACAACAAAGTTTACATCATTTATTTTCGTGATGCTTATATAACAGATTGGAGCAATAACTGTGGACGCTGGCTGCTGTAATGGCTCGCTGAAGTCACTGTAATCAGTCCTTTTCATTCACTTATTAATGGAAGCTCTCGCCGAATTACAGCCACCTCCACCTCCACCTGCACCTCCCTCTGCTGCCCTACATACTGTACTCCAACAGCTGCTGCATGTCTGCACTCTGCTTATCAAAGCTATGAAAGGTTTGGACGGCCTTTGATCTGAGGCCCGCTATTATCCTTCACCTTATTTTACCTTTCAGATGCGCCCGCATGACACAAGATGGTGAAATCCAACATCAAACACACATTTATGTTCTACGGTCAGATGTAAGATAAATTTAGATACAATGAGGTGGTTACATCTGGAGGAAAATGGAGACCAGAAAAAAAAAAACTTGAAATATGACAAAAATGAGAATAAATAAATAAATAAATAAAATGTATATAGATAATACACATCAGATCTTTTTAGACTGATGAGGGAAACCAATGAAAGGACGGCAAGTCAGGATGCAGCCCACACCATGTATTTGGAATGCAATAATGCGATATAATAAAGTGTACGTTTCGTACTTTGAAAAAAAAAAGTTTTATACTTATCTACAAATTGTTAGTTTTGTAGAGTATAGTCTGTTTGGAGATCGTTACAGTGATCCTACGCTGCAATTGGGCTTTGAAAAAATGTAATTTTTTCACTGTCTGACATTGTTGTCATGGTAATATTGACACCCGGCTAGTGTACGATGTTTAAGCCATCACGTCAGAGTTCAAGGGTCGGGCAACTGGTGTCCATTCAAAATTAGCAAATTTGTTAATGGCTAATGGGCATTCATGCTCTGTCCTACGGGCACAACAAAGCAAGACTTTGGCGTCTTCTGTCAGTGTAAATTACATCGCTAATGTGTTGAGGAAGTCACTAATCACCCTAAAAAACCAGCTGAAGCTGGTGGCTGGTTTTATTTGTTTTTAGCTGGTTGAAGATGGTCTTAGATGGTCCTGACGCAGTTCTTGCTGGTCTGTGATGGTCTGACATGCTGGTGTGCCCAAGCTATGCACATTTATCTTTATACATATAGTAGCCTAAACTGATTTATGCCCTTTGCTTTTCATACTTCCCCCTGATGACACTGTTTTTTCTCCAAACTCAAGGACATGGCTTTGGTTTCAATTTTACAGGAACTTCAATGGATAAACCAGCTGGAATGACCATCATAAGCTTGTATGACCAGCTAAAGCATCAAAAATTGTGCCAAATCATACCTTAAGCTGGTCAACCAGCTCAACCATCTTAGGCCGGTCAAGGTGATTATTTTTTTTTCTCAGGAGGGCAAATTTGCAATGAAAAGAAAAATACCAAGACAACTCAGTTTAAAAAAAAAAAAAAGAGGGGGGTATGTGCTCATTTTGCCCCAATCCAGCACAGAGCCCATGTGTTTGATTTGCACAAAGGCAGTTGAAGTTGTCAAGGGTGGAAATGTAAAATGCCACTATGATGCAAAGTGCAGACATTTCAAACGGCAGTACAGAGGGGAGGACAACACAGCTTCAACAGTTAAAATCTTCCTATGAATCAACAAACAAGAGAGAGCTACTGAAGCCTCTTTGAGTGGCCTGTGTGCTGGGAAAAAACAAAAAGTCCTTTTCTGATGCCGAGGTAGTCAAGGAGTGTTTAAATGAGATAGTTGAGGTTTTGTTTGAGGGACAGGAGAGACGAGAGATGTCAGAGAAATCCTGTTTCCAAGCAGGTTCCATTAAAGTCATCTGCTTATCACTAATTGTTCATTACATCATCATGTTATACCATCCCATTGCACCCTCTTCTACATTAGTTTAGTGGCACCATCACTTTTTCTCAACAGTAGTAGATGGAAACTGTCATGTAATGCAGAACTGAATGCAAGAAACTCATATAGGAACTCAAAAAGATCACTCTGTAATCTGCAGGAGCAGCAACTGAACATCACACAGCCAAAACAAGGATGTAGTGCAGGTGGAGAAAACGGCGAAGAAGCTCAGATGAGGGGAATAAGATGACGAGGCAGAAGAACAGGCACCTAATGCAGGACAGCTGTGGCAAAGACAGACAGCACAGGAGGGAAAAACACAGTAATTTAAACCCCCAAAAAACAAAAATACACAATCTTCTCAATAAAAATCTGATCGAGTGAAAAGAAAGACAGACTTACTAATAACAGCAACTTAAATGAGTCGTTCACACTAAACCAGTCTTCCCAAAAGTCTGAAGAAATCAGAACAAAGACTGTAGTCAGGTTTCCATTAACCCTAGAATTGCGCAAACTGAAATTGCAAATATAAATTATACCTAATGGAAACACGTCCATTTATCCCAAAAACGATTTTACGCTCACATGAGGTGGTATTTCAGGTGATTCAAAAAAGCCATATTTCACAAAACTGCTCCCTCAGGCATGATGCAGCAGGTGCTACACGAGAAAAGTTCCCAAACACAGTGACAGGTTGCTAAAGAACTCCTGGTTTTGTTGTTTGTTGATCTTGAACAGTGGTCTGAATCTTGGCAGGCGTCTCGCCTCACTGTCAGCTGTGAGCAGCGGCGCTATCCATGGTGCTGAAACCACAGCTCAGCACACCCTGGCCTCTTGACTGGTATTTGAAATGTGTGTGTGTGTGTGTGTGTGTGTGTGTGTGTGTGTGTGTGTTAGGAGTTTTACGGTGGTGTTATATCAGTAACATTGGTTAAAAAAAACTTGAATTGATTGTTTATGTGCACAGAGGCATATCAGGATATCAGTGTCCTAATGGCATCAGTGCACAGTTCCGATTTTACAGTGGAACATTCATTGAAAAGGTAAAACACTGCATTTGGCTTAACTTTCAGCGTCCTTTGTATCAAACACTTCACATTTCATTCTGCACAGCTTTCTCACTCTCTATATACTATATAGCTTCATCGAGACTAAAAGTCCATCCTCTGTGTAGAGGCCGATCTGGCCTCACGAGCCCATCACACTTAAGCTTCTCTTATTATCATTTGAAATGTGGCCTGTATCAGACTCCGGTATGAACTGGTCATGGCCCTGATGTGGCTCGTATGCCCAGAAGAACAAAAACAAGACCTCAAGGGGATGTGCGCATCACGATTTTGTGCAGACCACATAACAGACCTATAATATTGGTGCAAACATGGCCAAAAAAGCAAATAAACAGATTTAAAAGAAAACTATGTAACAGCATAGGTTTTTAACCACTGTGAAAGAAAGAAAGAATTGTGTTTTATTTCTGTCATTCAAGCTGCGATTCTACCTTTGACCACAATGTGGGTTGTAATGGCAGGGTGGCACTGTCCAAATTTCACTCATTAACTCTGCAGGCAGAAGAAGCAAGTCAACGTTTTTTATGAAGTAGTTATTTACAAAAAAAAAGTGGATGAATGAGACAAAGGGCTTTGTCAGTCTCTAACTGTGACAATTCTCAGTGACCATGTGCGGTTTCAGATTGATTGGGAATTCCTTTGAGGAAAAAAGTGGACGCAGACAGACAGGGTGGATGGACCCTGGTGTGACGTAAAAGTCACACTGAATTCTGATTTAGGTCACCCGACTGTTCAGACCAAGGTCGTATTTTAGAAAATCAGGTCTCTATCTGATTTAGAAAGTGGCCCAAAATCTGATTTAAAAAGCTCAGATTCCATGTAATTTGTGCCATTCACAGTGTCATTAAAACAATCAAATCTGGGTCATATAAGAAAAAAAAAATCAGATTCGGGTCACTTGGGCCGGCAGTGTGAAGGTAGCTATCGACTTCATGGCTTATTAATCACATTCAGGACTCTCCACCTTGAACACGAGGACATGAGAAGAAAATCAGGCTCAGCAGAAGATCAGAGGTATGAAGGTGCATCCTTGCGAAGGTACCGGCGGGAGCAGCTGTCACTCAACAGTGAAGAAAGCATTATTCATGTTGGCTAAGCTTTAGGGTAGGACGTCTGGAGAAGAGTGATGAAAGAGAGCGAGATCTGCAGTCATCTGCATTTCAAGTCTTCCAGCTAACAGCTAGAGGTTTGTGGATTAATCCATGATAAAGCACACAACTTCAAACACTCATTTTGATTCAAGGAGCTTACTAGCTTTCCAGAACTTTCAACCACATCTCATGGGTTTCAACCTTGAAGAGCTGAAAGCCTGGCACCCAGAAAGTGAAATTCTGCAAAAGAAAAATTACAATTTAATTAAAACAGCCAGGACTGGCAAGTCTTTTAATATTGTGTCAGCTTTGGTAAACTTTGATGCATGAATGGGATATGAATTTTCATCATTACAATCCTTCAAATAGCTGAAATTTGACAGGAAAGAGAGCCAGACAGTCCAAAACAAACTATTGTAGTTTTTTTTAGCTCTGTTGCACCATCTGGCAAACACAATACAGCAATCATTTAAATGCAACACCGCTGTTTTTGCTCCCATTTTTCACAGGTTTAAGTTAAAGATACAAGACTTTTTTGCTCTTGTTTTTGTCATGTTATGCAAAGCAGGTGGACCTAAATGCAGATGACTGCTGGTAACAGGAACTCAGAAAGATCACTCTTAAATCCAAGAACACAGTGACTGAATATCCCATGACCAAATCAAGATTCCCAAAGTGTTCATTATGATATCTGCTAGAAACTAAACTACAAACTCTCATGAAGAAGAACCAAAGTGTCAAGACTTCTGTGAAAAATAGAATTCAACTGAGGGTCAAAGGCTTAGATGCACTGTTATGCTCATGTTCAATCGCCTATAGTTACATAAAGGATTAACCCTTTGAGGCAAACTGGCTTGATTGCTTTCAAAAACATGGAGAGAAGGCAACGAGCAACCAAAGAAGAAACAACCCCAAAAATTAGCAAGAAATTAGAAAAAGAGAAAATGAAAATTACTTTAAAAATAGTTACAAAGGAGAAAAAAAAAGAAATGACTTGGGAAAAGTGCTTTAAAATGATCATTTCAAACATATTTTTCTGCAGCTTTTTCTTCCTCTTGACATTTTTTTCTCCTAAAAAAAAATTCTAAATTACTAATTCCCTGCAATTTGTTGAACACTTTTTATGAAGTTTGTCATTGACTTTCTTTCTCCCATGTTTTTGAAAGAAATCACACCGTTTTGCTCAGAGTTTAAAGATTGAATCTAAAGGAACAGTAACTGAACATAACACGACCAAAGCAAGAACCAAACAAAGACTGAAGTGAAAATCATGACTTAAATACAAACTAGATGAGGAGATGAAGTGCAGGTGGAGAAAAAGAAGCTCACTAGAGGGGAAGAACAGGCAGGGAGCTGATTGGCTGAGAGAAACTAAGAAGCAGGAAGGACTAATGAGGCTGATGCAGAACAGCTGTGACAGAAAACAGGCGGGAAACACACAAACGCAGGAAGTAACACAAGAAATGACACATGAAAAGATAACCTACAAAATAAATCGGGAAACAGACTGATCATGATGAGCACATGAAAAAAGGAAAAACACAAACAGAAAACCCCCCAAAGTCCAAAAAAACCCCCCAGAATGTTAACAAAACCCCCAAATAATGACATGGTCCATCCACCTGACAGCTGTGGTCTATCAAGATACTGAGGTCACAGCAAAGGTTTACTCTAACTAACATGTGCAGTTTGACCACACAACACAATGCCACAATCATTTCACCACCATAAGTGTCTCCATTGTCGTTTCCCACATTTTCCAATATCTTTTTGATGAGTAATAGTTATCTAGTTATAGTTATAGGAAGTTATACTGAAGAGATTAATGATACTTTATACTAAATATAAAAATCCAATGAGGGTCAAATCTTTAGAAAAAAAAGCTCTACCAAATGGTTCATTACCTTTCATGGTAAAGACAGTGAAGCTAATGAAATTAAAATGGACTATTTGCTACAAAATAAAAATTCCTCTGATGATGTCATGCCATACCAAGACAAGCCATGCCATACCATACCATACCGTACCGTACCGTACCGTACCGTACCATACTAAGCCAAGCCAAGCCATGCCATACCATACCATACCAAGCCATGCCATGCCATGCCATGCCACACCATACCATACCATACCATACCATACCATACCATACCATGGTGAATTTTTACTATTTCTGTGATGTTTTCAAAGTACTATAATGCTAGGTACCTAGTATATGTACTTTAAAATAATACTGGTACTGGTAATACTAATAACTCCATTGCAACAGATATCAATTTGTTACAATAGAGTATACTTGACATATTACAATTGTTATACAGAACACAATTCAGATTTTTGATTTTTCTTTCCATTTTACAAATAATATGAAGGCCATTTAGACAGTTTGTTAGAGGTCTATATTTCAAAAGCTCTGGGATCTGTGAAAAAACTGATTTCACTGGCTTTTTTTGTCTGTTAATGTTTTGTAGGCAGTGTTCTGTTCTTTTTGTGTTTAGCCATGATTTATTCCCATTGTGCCGCATTTGCTGCATAAAAATCTTTGCTTGGCTATTATGGCAGGTTCACCCAGCCTGAGACCAGGCTGGACAAAAATAACATCATTTTGAGTTTATGGGTTGTTGTCTTTTTAATTGAACAATTTGTTTTCCGTCATAAACCACACGCCTCCGTTGTAAATCAGTTTTGTAGACTGCTTCACTTCGTGCAGATTGGAGGTTGTAGCACCCTCTGGTCTATGTACAATCACCTTTGTGGATCCTAAATAACCAAAACACAGCTACAGAATTGAAGGTAATTTAAATTCAAATGTGAGCTAAAATCATTACTGACCGCTGTGGTTCTGAGAAACATTCACCCTGGAGGAAAAGACTTCATCACAGGATAAACTACTCCATTTATTGCTTGTTTGCTTTGGCTTTTAAGGCAGCGGGTCAACAGGCGTTACGGGAAAAACGTGTGCCGAGCATCAGAACAATCATGCTTTTAAAATACTTTATGACCGTCATTTATCCCGCCGCTTCCTTTGTAATCAACATCTCACCTGCAGACTGAATGCCAAGATGATTTTTCCCAAAAATGACACCAATAAAATGGGTATATTTGTTTTTTACACCTAATTTTGAATCCAGTGTTCTATTGTGCTTTTGATTAAGAGACAGCTGAGAAAGAAATGCTGTGCTTTTACCCTGCAGAGATTATTTTTTTCCATTCAGGATCTAAAATTGCAAACTGATAGCTTGTGCTGTCTGTACACTCAAATAATGAGGCTGCTTTCCTTTGTGTAATAACAAGGGGAAAAAAAGGTTATTCACAGGATGCAACACATTTGGTCCACATGTATCAAACCAAGCGGCAAGATGGAATGAGGCCTAATGGCTGCGGTGACACAGAGCCCATTAACGCAGTAGCATGTCTGGTGGGAGTCTCATAGTGCCGTGTGCATTATGATCCTAATATTTAAAACCCAACAAAGACGAGGCTGCAAAAGGCTAATGGACTTTATGTTGAGTATGATTCAGGGAAATATTGCATGCATGTCATTTTCTTAAGGATGCACAAACAGTCTCGTACTGAAGTTGTAAAGACCAATGCCTTAATCGGATCTTTCGGCGTAAGATCCCAACGCCAAAAGCCACCTTTCACGTCCACATGACACACGGCAGGATGGCTACTTTCTGTCTGTTTCATGTACAGTGTCAGTTAGGAGGAGCACTGGACAGGCTGGTGGAGGGAGATGTAACGTTGTAATAACTTTTTAGTTAAGAGAAACTTGATTCTTAGTCCGTGCAAGCTGTTTTATTTTGAAAACTGGCCAGCTGTATTGCTGCTTGACTTCCTGCCTGGTATGATCTGCTCTGAGACGGCTGCTGTCCTTCTCCAGTAAAAAGACTCCGTGCATATTTTCCACATAGCAGAGCAGGGTGCTGGATTCAGGACCCTGCCCCCTGAGACGCTCTGAGACACGCCCGGTGGACTCATTAGTACTATCTAGAATGTCCACAATCAGCGGAGGCAGTGCGGTGGCCGTAACGCAACGCTGATGGACCTGGCGGAATATAGGGCGGATGGGAGGGGCGAAGGATGGTACCCCAGACTTTCATGCATGAGTCCAGTGTTCACCTTCCCTCTAAATGTGCTTTTTTTCCCTACACATTACCATGTGCCTCCCTTCCCTTAATCCTAACCATCTGTGCCAGCATTTGTGTTTGTTGACATCTCAGTGTTAGTGACCGTGTGCTTTTGTTGACTGAACAACATGTGCAGCGTAATCAGACCATGTCCCTGTGTAGACATCACGGTAGCAGCATTCTGGAACGTAATCAGCAGACGCAGAAGGATACCTAGAACGTAATACGTAAACGCAGAAGACCACTGCAAAGCGGCAACATATGATGACCTAAGATGAAAATCGGTTGGCACAGAACAACACTAAACTTAGTTGTTACTTAGAAACATTTTTATTCGATGAAAGTATCTTTTCTCTCAGGGTCAAGTAGGAAATAGTCTTTACAAATACTTTACATGTCAGTTTGATTGAAAGTCATGTTAAAAGCACCACAAACACAACAAAATGAAATGACTGCCACTGTAAAGGAAAATGTTGGGTGTAGTAGGTGAAGGTGAGGAGAAATACACTGGGAAGAGATTCAAACAGACATCTGCTCTCCTGCCTTAGGACAGTAATTAGCATTAGAAGGAAGATCTGTCACTATAGAACTTTTAACAATAAGAAAATAACTGCGTCAGTGCTGTAGATTTGGCTCGAGTTAGATGCCAGACATTTATGGTAAATCTAAGGAACCTTAGTACACTTCTACGAACCACGGATACAGAACATTTGTACATTTCATGTGTCATATCAATGTTTCTATATTGATGGAAGTTTATGAGCTGACTCATCAGGAGGTGGAGGGGATGGCGTGACATCCATGGATGTAATCACAGACCTAGATACAGCATTCAAGGTGGGGTCCTGTTCATTTCTATGTATTGCTCATGTGGTACATGAAGCCAAAAAAGCTCTATTTCCACAGTATAACATTATGATGAATTTAAAAAATGTTGAAATACGGAACCAAAGATGGCACCTATTCATTCTAATGGAGTTGCTCGCCTGGCGCATATGCCAAAAGAGTTCCCGCTCCGCTCATAAATTTGACATTGTAGTGACATCATGGACTTTTAAATTACTTTTCCCAGGTCAAGCAGAAATTTTACAAATTAAAAACCTCTGTGGACCAAAATTCAGAACTAAAAGATTCATAATTAACCTTGTTTGCAGTTCAAGGTATCCTGTCAACAGTTTTACAGATGTCTCTTTTATAATGTCAACCTATGGGGAAATTGCTTTGGGCTGCAGGAAATTTTTTCGTTGCAATACCCAGAGTGGCCACTAGTAAATATTGACTGATATATTGACTACAACAGATTCTGCCGGCAGATCTGTCTACTTCTGGTTTAGCACTCTGCGAACTTGGATCGATACAAAATGATTTAATCTTGTGACTCTTCTAGACTTTCCAAATGTCATCAGACCAATCAGATAAAATCCTGATAGTGAAACTAGTCATTATTCTGGTGTTTTGCACTCAAAAACTGTATCCGCTGATTTAAAGACGTCTCTGTCTGTAAGTCAAAGTTGTAAGTTGTAATTCCACAGTTTGGCCACTTCAAAAATTGGCTTTAAAGCCTGGTGCTGTTCCTGTGGGCTTGGTGACACGTAGTAGAAACACTTGCCAAGGTGCAGACCACTGTTTATGACCAACAAACAACAGAATAAGTTGTTTTGTTTTCATCAAAACATCGCAGTGTTTCCTGCTGAGATTGTGGCATTGTGATTAAGTCAACGGTTCTTGCATGAAACGTTAACCTTGTGTTGTGGTCTGGCCTTTCGTTCACAAAACAACATTTTTTTGGAGGCCTTACATGCAAACTTTTGAAAATGAAACACCTTTTTTCGCTGTGTAAACTGGCAATGTTCTATGGTGTGTCATTACAAAGTTACCCTGCAAACTACTGGCCTGGCATGCATACTACAGCGTTTTTGGTTGTTTGCGAATCTGTGTACACAAGGATCGTTCTCACAATGTTATCATATGAATGCAATTTTTTTAAAAATGCAAAGGAAAGACTTTTCTGTTTTTACTAGGGCTGTTCTCGTGGCCTAAACTTAACTATCCACTACCCATTAACCCCAGCATTGATAAAACATAAAGTGTCAACATATGAGTGACACGGTAATGTACAAATGTGACATATCCATGGTTTGCAGAGATGTACTATGCCAACATTTCTCCCGGTCATTGGGTTGTACATGGTGATTCAAATGACAGTGAAGATGGAAGCATTAAATCTTCAACCCACAGAAATGTGTGATGTTAGTAAAGTGCACTCACAGATCATATTTACCGAACAGCCCAAATGGGCGAGATGCTGGTGAGTCCTGTTCTCACTGTCACTTTAAGGTTATCATTCTTTGCACAGACAGAAAAAAAAAATCATAAAGGGTCATTCAAAAGTAATTTGGAAATTTTTAAACTGTGTTCATCATCATCTTGCAGGTTTAAAGGGTCTTTTCATCCAAATTACCCAAAACACATTTTCTCACTTGCATCAAGTATATCTACTGTAGCATGCAGATATTTTTGTCATGCTGCCACCTTGGTACTACTCTCTACAACACTCTCTCCAGAATCAGTGTCCCTGTTAGTCTGGATAATCATTGTTTTCAAAGGTTTTCACACAAATCTCTGCTTATGTATCACTCCTATTAAAAAAACAGTTTATTGTGAATGACCCTGATTAACAGGGACAATAACTCAAGAGACAGATGTTACACTTGATCAGATTTTTTAAATGTGACTCTTTAATGCTGGGAGCATTGTCAGAATGTGTAATAACTTTCTCAGAGCAGTAAAACTCAGCAGCACCTTGCATTTTTTTTTTTTTTTTATGAACACAGGGCTGTTTTTAGTCTAAACGCCCACTAAAGCGTCTGGATTATACATCTGACATTCCAACCTCGTCTGCTAGAAATTATGTTTATATATAAATAATTTCCAACAGAAAATATGTTTTGAAGGAAATGTAAGGCCCCGATCAAAGAGAGCGCTTTACAGCTTGCTGCGTCTTTTAATTGTTGCTAGGCAACCACAGAATCAAATGTCCTTAGCTAAACCGCTATTTGGCTGCTGTGAAGTAAACTGACAGATCTGTAGCTCAAAATCTGCATAAAAACAGACAGGTGGAGGGAACCTGGCTCTAACTGAGGGTAACAGGCTGCTCCTGAATAGTCCGCTGGTGACAGGGAAAGAGGAGAGATCACAGCAAGGACCACCAGCTGGTCCAGGAGCTTGGCCTGGATGGTGGTAGATTTAGGCTGATTTTAGGATGAGACAGGGACAGTCTGACATCTGCTGTCAACAGCTGGGCCTAATTTCGGTTGGTAAAATGCTAGAAAGTAATTAAAGCTCCAGTTTGTTCAGAAATACCTCGTAAGTTGCCTGCGTAGACATTTATAGTGAGCCGACAATAGCTTGAAGGCCCAGACCCACCGAATCGACATGGAAGGACTAGTGGCTATGAAAGCTGACTAGTTATCGGTTGCACATGATCACGCCATAACTTGTCGCACTCCAGCTAGTATGTTCTGCACCTGGTTGAAAGGAAAAAACACCCCACACCAGCAGATGGCAGTAGCCTGTAATTGTCATTAAAAAAGGGAACCTATCATAATGCTAGTTACCCAGTTAGCACATTAACAGCACAATCCAATGTTGACAGAACAAAGCATATTTACTGTGCGCCAGTGAACAACACAAACCTTTAGGAAACCTTTCTGCTGAAGATCTTAATGTCTTAAGAAAAACAACCTTACTTTATAGAACAAGTTTGTTTTGATTTACCAATGGTCGACCATTTACTTGGTGTGTCAGGGCCTTAACAAAAATAATGTACACTACTACTTGATATCACCACCACAGAGGGCCTGCCTCCATCTTCATCAGATTGGAAAATAGGAAAAATGACGTTCAATTTCTAAATGTTTTTTTTAATTTACAACATTTAACACTACACTCAATGAAAGCAATTATAAAAAGTCGACCCAGGCTGCTAAAAACACTGTCTGATCAGGGCCTAATGACAACTATTACAGTATATAATTATAATTATAATTACAGTTTTTAGTAGCTTGAGATGGTGGTAAATGGCTGCATTTATAAATATAATTAATATTTTTTTCTATTTGGAGCTGGACTCTTCCTTACGAGCGCTATTTATTTATTCAGGTCAGAACAAATCCTAAGCACTATACTGAAATATATGCCGTTTGGTTATTCATTGCACCACACTCTTGGAGCGCAGAGTGTACTTTGGGCATAGATGGAGCAGCGGAACAACAGGCACAGTAAAAGTAAAATTCAATTGTTCATTCTGCGGGGTCTAAAAGTTTACTTTCACTTGCCTCTACAGAGGCTCCTCCACTAATCCACTGATCTGATCTGATCAACTCTGAACGGTGCAAACTGCTGCTGAGGAAAAAAACAACTCATGGAGCTCTGCCTGCACTGTGTCATGGAACTGCAAAAACATCCCAATCTAGAAAGGAAACACACACACACACACACACACACACATTTAGAGAAAATCCAATCTGTTAGTTTTGCTGTAGTTTCAAATATTTCTCGATTCATTTTTTTTTCTCTACCATATTAACCTCTGGTTACAGTGTCATTGCACTAGAATGAAGGAAGAAGCTTCAGAGATTTAGACCTCAAAATCCTGGCAAACCCCCCCCCCAAAAAACTACGGGCATAGCCGCATGACACTAAAGGCAAGTGAGAAAATATGTTTTGTAATTTGAGTGAACTTACCCTTCCAGGCAACAGGACTTCACAAGGTATAAGCTCCAGTGTAAAGGAAGATGGTGTCTATCCTTCTGAACTGTACAACACTGACAGTAGGAGTGGGTTGACAAGGGAAAAGTGAGCACACATTTACATGAAAATGGACATAAACTGGGAGTTATGTTGGATCCGATTCACGGTAAAAGAGCACCAAGGGGCTGGTTATCACAACAACTGAGAAGCTGATATTACCATTATGTTATTAAATGTACAAACACCTTAACGAGGAAGAAATGACTCAAGAAAAAACACATTCAAATGTCTAGATCTGCTGGTTGCATTTATGACCCAAACAAACTGTTGAGGAGGCCAAAACAAAAGTAAAAGTGGAAGTCCAGAGTAAAACATTTAGCTGCACGCCTTGGCAAACCTATTCCAAACTCTTTGGCATGTACGACCGGCAAAAATGTACGCTTTATAATTTCAATGAGCTTTTTTCTCATCAATATAAAAATTGGAATAGAAAAAAGTAAAACAAAAAAGTATCAAATTTTATGTCTCCTACAGTTTGTTATCTTACAATAAAATGTTAACATCAAATGTTTTATGCCAAAAAGGCCATATATCAATGCTACAAAAAAAAACAACCTAAGCCTTTATTTACACAGCAACACGTCATTTCTGTACAGGACATTCATATTTAGAACAGCACATTCATGGCTCATACATCCTAAGGACACACCGATTCCAAAGCAGAAAAATAGGATTTTTAGGTACCACTTTTAGGGGCGACTGGGCTGATTTTTGTTGTTGTTGTTGTCCTTTTCCGTGACTGACTTCCTTCATTCGCCATGTCACATGAAGTCATTAAGCTCTGCCTCCAAGGCTGCGGCCATCTCGTCCGCCTCCGAGCTGCTGCCTCCTTCTTCTTCATTAGAGTCTTTCGAAGACTCGTCAGCAGATTCCTCCTCCTCCTTGTTCTCGCCCTCCTCCTCCTTGGCTTCATCGTGCTTACGTTTGTGGCCCCTTCAGAGAGAGCAAAAGATAATTTAAAAAGAGAACTGCATATCTTAAGCTTTTGGGATTCTGCTCTACTGGTACCCTAAAAGAGGATTTACATTGGAAATGTGAAGGACTTATTTAAAACTGGTGCCAAACTGCTGCATGGGTTTTTTTTTCTTTGTTAAAAGTTAGCAAAAATACAAAACAGAGAAAAATATTCAAATAAGTCAAATTTGAGGATAATTCCCAAACAATCAACTACAATTATTTACTTGCACTGAAACTTAAACAAATAGCTCCACATTAGATAAATACACTAACTGAAAACCTAAGCAGGAACTTCCAGGGTTAAAAAAATGAATCCAACGCAGAAGTGCCAAAAACTGCAGTTCCTGAAATGGCCACTAGAGGCTGGCTCCAAGTACAATTTAATCCCCAAAGACATCCATGTTTAAATGGCCAGCTTTACAGTAGAAATAAACTTGTTTACAGACTGGTACAAAAAGCGGTTTGGACTCCTTAGCTAATTTAGACTTTCATTACCACTGTAGCTGTCACTATTTCAGTGGGATTTCAGGTCAATTAAGTTAATTGTTTTGTTTTGGTCACCTTAAAAAGTCTTGTTCAGTATTTGGTTGTACTAAAAGCCCTCTAAGGAGCCTGATATTCAATTTGTCTGGTAAATACATTTTGTTTTAATGGTTTAAAACCATTTTTTTGTGAGGAAAAAAAAAAGCAAAAGCATTATTGTGGTTAACCATAGCTGTACATGAACAAACCAAGCTAGCAGCTAAGGTGAGCATTATCGCCATCCTCTTTTCTAAATTTGGTATTTTCTGGCTCTTAATATCCAAGATGAGGATGGCCAAGATACCAAAAACTGGAGTCCACAAAATATCAATGATGTCACATTGGCTGTGTCCATTACACCCAAACCCCCAGGAAATGTGCCAGACTCTGCAATCTGCAAATTTTGGCCATAAGTGAAATTACACCGTCCAGCTCCATCACGTGATGCACACGGGCCCAGAAAGACTTTTTCTTGTGGACTTACATTGGCAAAAAGACGTCTGTAAATTAGTAGATAATTTTTTGTGAGCACCAAAACCCCCGTGAAATGAAGAAGAGCTTTTTTTTTTTTTGCTTCATGCCCCAATGACCAGCTCTCCTAGGAATGGACGGGGCCCTGTTGTATCCAGACTTTCTTAACACATCCATGATTCTACCACCAAACACCTCGAATGTGTTATATCTTGCTTTTTTAATCAATACAAAATGTTAGCTTTAGAGCTGCTGGTGGGTATATTTTATCAGGTTTAGACAGAGCCAGGCTAGCTGTTTTGCCCTATTTCGACTTTTTGTGCTAAGCTAACCTAGCAGGTTGCTGGCTTTAGCTATATACAGCACGCAGGCATAAAAGTGGTATCATTCTTCCTATCTAAGTGTGAAAGTAAATAAGCACCCTTCTAAAAACAGAGTAAGTAACAGAGCACAACAGGACACATTTAACTGATTTTGAACATTGCTAAAAAAAAATCAGCTGGCTTTATTAGCTGGCAAATTGGCCCTGAGGTAGATCTCTATGTAGTTAGCTTCTTGATTCTATGGTGGCTGTTTTGGAAATTTTGGAAGCTTTTCTAATTCACCTACCAAAATCAGTTTATGTATGAATGCAATGCAAGAAAATGGCCTTGTTTTAGCAGTTTGTAAAGGCCTCATCATTACCCATGCATATCAATTAAATGCTAAAAGTGGATTTTCTTTATTTTATGCATTTATTCTTTTTACAGCTAACAGCAAAAACTGAGCTCCCGGGATGTACTTAATAAATTGGGAGTTTGATACTGAATGACAAAAAGACTTAAAAACCAGTTGTTTCAAAGGGATCGGAAAGCAATACAATATACTCCACGGTTACAATAAATAAAACTATAAAAAGAAAGGGAAGAAGTTGCTGTACTGTGTGTTCAGCACTGCATGCCCCCTTGAGAATCACACTATCCAATTAACAAAGGGCCTGTTCTCCATACAGATTGTATCCACTGCGCAGCTCTTCTCCCCCCAACTGAGAGGAGCTGTTTGGAGATGTAAAGGCCCTCCAAAGTTAAAAAACAAAACAGTGTTGTGGTGATGAGGGATTCGGAGCAATCAGGAGACTAGGGATATGGAGATGGAGGAGATGTGGATGAAAGGGGACGAGGTAAGACGGCAGGGGAAAGAAAGGGAATTTTGAGAGAAGAAATCTTGTAAAATGTAAGTGTAAATGAGCCCCAAACTGCCGGAGATGGTCACATTAAAATCAAAGTGAAAATGCTGTGTGTCCAATTAAATTAGCATAATTACAGAAACAAATACAATCTTCCAATACAAAAGCCATTGTAAATTAATGAGACCACATACAACTCAGATTGTAAAGCCTGCTGCATTTGGAGTATTTTTTCGATGCTA
Source organism: Plectropomus leopardus (assembly GCF_026936395.1). Taxonomy (NCBI): domain Eukaryota; kingdom Metazoa; phylum Chordata; class Actinopteri; order Perciformes; family Serranidae; genus Plectropomus; species Plectropomus leopardus. The sequence goes on from NC_142192.1 coordinate 5,326,512, forward strand.
GTGGTAGTACAATACCTGATTTCTGATACACATCTAAACACAATGTGTTAGTTTGAAGAATATGAATGGAATGCTCTAAAAAATGGAATAGTAAGCTTTTTCTGAAGAAAGTTTACAGCTGCAAGAAGAAATGAGTGAGAAAAGGGTGAAAACTCAACACAGAAAGGTGGGGATGCTTTTTAATTTGTAGCCAGTGAGGAAAAAAACAAGCACACCCAATAACACTGCAAGAAGACAGAAAAGATTGTTCATGTCAATTGAAATGCTCTCTTTGACGAAGTTAAAGTGAGCAATTGACTAAACATGACAATATTCACAACTTGGATTCATTTTTATGAAAAACCCCTCTGGTTCTTATAATCAGCGGACCTTTACGGACTAAAGGAATATAGTTAAAAAAATCGAGGAATGAACACGTGCTATATAGTTAAAAGTTTGCTTGCTTGCTACAGCTAATGGGTGCATATCCTACAATGCGTTTTAACCGTCAATTGTTGACACTGTTTCCATGCTTTCCACTGCCCTGACACATCCCACGAACATTACAACTCAGCAACTCAGGCATCATCAAAAATTACCCACTCATAATTATGACTTTAGAGGGCCATTCATGTGCTCTTAGCTTGTAAATATGGTAAATACAATATTTCCAAGGAGCACATGAAGGTAGCATGACTTGATGACTTGGTATCAATCTTAAGACAATTTTAGAATACAAAATTCTAAAATGGGCAAAATTCAGATTTTGATCAGAAACGGCCAAGCATTTGGTTCCGGCTTTTAGTATTTAAATACATTTTAGCCCATACCAGAAAGGCAGAGTGAGTGTCCATCCCCTACGGTGACTAAAACACAACTTTTATTGTATTATAGAAACACATTTTAAGGCCAGGAGCAAATGGAATGAATCTTGCTTTTTGCACTCAAAAGACTTTAAGAGGAATCCATAATGGAAAAAAGAAAAAAAGGCGCACATTCCTAAGCGGCTAAAGAATTGTATGATACGGCCGTAAACATGCCACTCCTCTCCCCCGCTGCACTCCATCTGCAGAGTGCCTCATTAGCATGATGCTAATGAGGTGTGTAGTGGTTTTCTATGGTGATTGTGGAGGACTGATGCCGGCTTAGCTTAGAGGGCCCCTCTCATTAGACCACAACGCTTTCAGACAGCCTCGCTAACCTCCCACAACAGCGGTGCTCTGCTTGTGTGTTCATTAAAGGTCAGATGTCGGCTAATATCAGCAGAGAGGCTCGGTGACATGACAGCTACAGTGGACCCCTGGAGATTGTGTGGTGTGTGTGGGCGGTAAAGAGTTCTGTGTGTGTGTGCGTGTGTGTGTGTGTGTGTGTGTTACATCAGCACAGCTCTGATCCGCCAAACTGACAAGAAGTTTTCATTTTCAGAGCGGCAAGATCGAGTCTCTGGTCAGAAGGGTAATGCTTGAGAGGGTAAAATGAGTGATTAATTATTATTTACTTGGCAAAAATAAGAGAAAATAAGGCAATATCTAATATATGGCAATCAGTGACACTGCCCCTGCTACCTGGGCTGGTTGGTGAAAACACTGGAGTGACTGCAGTGGATGAGTTCAAGCTCCACCATCCCTCTTCCGTTTCCAAATATTAACAGTTGAAACAGCGGGGGTTGGTGGGGATGAGGTCCTCCATTGCTTTCTGCCTCGCATCATTACATCCAATCTAAATCCTCGTCTATTAATCCAACCACCCACAGACACACAGGCTGCAGACACTCCCACCACACTCACTCATGTCAGCTACAAAACGGGCCTCAGTTGTAATCCACTTTTATTAGATCTGCGCTGGTTGTGCATGCTGTTAAACTGCACTGCTACCAAAGGGAGCCTCCTGCAGTCAACAGCTTTATTTACATTTTCAGAGTTTTGTTCTTCACAAACACAGATAAGATAGAGTCTTCAATAACAAATGGTTTTGTCTCGACTTAATTTTTACAAATGACATTTTGTAATTGCATTTTAACCCTTGAGGCGCGCTCTAATATTACACAAACTTGTATCGCTCAGCATACCTAAAGTGCTTTTCAAAATCAAGCTTTAAAAAAAACATTATACATTAACATTGTTTTCTACTTTCATTGAGGTAATTTCCAGAATTTTAACACAATATAAACATAATTCTTGCTGCATCTGAACTCAAAAGTAGTCATTACCACTTCGCCTTACTAAAGGCCTAAAGGGTTTCACCAATTTTCTTTTAAAAGCTCTCAGTACAGTCCAATTCTCAGCTTCCTCTAAAAAGAGAGCAGTCCTATTGTTTATAGTGGCTCCCCTGGAGAAGTCGAGGGCTCAGCCAAATACCAAAGGGGAGTCGCACACCAATTCTGGAGAGATGAAAGTGAGAGGGTTCACCAGCTTGAGAGAAGCAGGGTTCCTCTGTAATTGAGAGTCTCCCCATTACTTTCTCTCATGTATCTGGCACAGGGTGAGTGCAATTGGACAATTCACTTCCATGGTCTCCTTACCGGATCTCTTATTGGGCAGTTAAGGGGAATCTTCCATCACAAATTTAGCAGAAAAAGTTTCTAACAATGTATTTTTTTATGACTTGGTAAAAGTTTCATAAGTGAGGTTAAAATGGAAAATATTGACAGTGAAACGAATTTAGCCGAGAGAGAAGCTGGCCCTCAGCCTTGAGATAGCACTGTAAATCAAGCTGCTGCAGAGGACACGAGTCGAGGCGGGCCCGAACCTGTCAGGTCGTCATCATCAGTTTGACTTCTACTTATTCATGCAACTATTAGGACCTCTTTTTGGGTGAAAAGCGGGACCAAATCTGCTGATTTATTGGTGAAATCCCACATTTCAAACTCTCTCCAGATGGTTTCCTGAATTAAACTAATGCATGGAGTGAAATTCTGTTTCTCACAAAATACCACTAATGTCAGCTGTGAGGGTGCGAAAAGGCAATAACATGTCTGTTTTCATAGACACGGATGTAAGGAACATTTCTTTGAGATGTTGTTATCTCTATGTGCAATGGGAGTGTGATTGCATTAGGAGGTGTCAAGAGGACATGCTACAGAGTGCTGGAGAACAAACAGCCTGCAGCTACAGCTGCCTCAACACATCATTAGAGATACATAAGTGATATAAAACGACTCATATAAGTACAGCATCTGCCCCGAGTCAAGATACATTTTTATGAGTTTGTGTGTTTAAGCCCAGGCAGCTCTAACGCCACCCAGGGGAGCAGTCAGAAGGGCGAAGTTGGGGAAGGACTTCACAGATTCGCCCGGACTACAGTTTAATCTTGTGATGCTGAGTAACCATCGCTGCTGATAAAGTCACAAGCTCTCACTGAAGTCCAAGGCTACCCAGGGCGTCTCGATTTAGGGCTGTTAGGGTGGAGGCAGAGAAAAATGAGGAGAGGAGGAAGCCCTGGAAAAAAAGCAAGACTTCAAACGCTTCTGACAACTCTGCTTACAGCAAGAAGGAAAGAGGGGTTGAAGGGAAAGAGGCAAATGAAGGAAATAAAGTTCGAAAAAGTAAGAAACAGAGCACAGACGAGGGAGTTAATGAACTAAATAATGAACTAAACTTTTAGGAAATCTTTTCGGCTTCTTTCAAAGTTTCCTCCGGTGTAGGGAAGTCAACATCCACAGACCTCATCCCAAGAGGTATTGCTTAAATACAGTCCTGAATAACTGACCATGACTGATTGGATTGTAATATCCTTCCAAACTTGTTATTTTTTCCATCCATATGGGTCAAATATGTACAATAGGGGCTGCTGTCTCTATATTAGTAAACCTGAAAGGAGTCTTGGGCCCAATCTCTACTGGTTGAGAGTTATTGCAAAAACTAGAAAAATTGCCTCGCAGTTGTTTGCCTCTGCAAACCAGGCAAGGTTCAGTTACAGTTTACATAAATGTCTGTCCAGACTGATGTGACAGAAGGCGACGCTTCAAAGATGCTACGGATGTTACTGGAAGGAAGTTGAAAATTCAAAATCATAGAAGCTTCACACACATCTTCCCCCTGGCAGCACAGAAGATCTCTACAATCAAAACAGTTTTGAGGTGGACACACAATTAGTGTCACCAATTCAGTGTACATTATCTTATCTTATTGTATATATTATATTTTTGTCCTATTAGACATAGGTGAGAAATTTTGTCAAAATAACCAAACTAAATCTAAGCTAAAAACACTTTTTAAGGTCAAAGGTACCTTGACTTTTGACCTATGACAACCAAAAGTTCATCCATGAGTCCAGGGGGATGTTTGCATCAAATCTTAAGAAATTCCCTGCAGACTTTTTTGAGATATTGTGTTCACGGGAATCAGACAAAAGCAAGGTCACAGTTACCTTGTCCTTTGACAACAAAAGTCTAATCAATTCATTGTTGAGTCCAAGTGGACGTTTGTGCCACATTTGAAGAAATTCCTTCAGGGTGTTCTTGGGATATCACATTCTCGAGAATGAGACAGACAAAGCCACAGTGACATTGACCTTTGAGAAGCAAAGTCTAATCAATTTATCATTGAATCCAAATGGACATTTGTGTCACATTTGAAGAAATTCTGTGAGTGTTCATGAAATATCTCTTTCTAGAGAATGAGAAGGACAAGTTCATTTGACAACAAAAATCTAATCAGTTCATCCTTGAGTCCAATCGGATGTTTGTGTCAAATTTGAGGAGTTTCCCTAAAGGTATTTTTGAGGTATTGTGTTCATTACAATTGTAAGGATGGATAGAAAATCTGAAAACATGTTTCCGGCCACAGCTATTACTGGCTTAGAGGCATAAAAAATAGTCTAACAAGGACAGAAAGGATAACATTCAACCAAGCAGGTCACCTCTTTCCCGTATCATCACTCCCTCTCTTCCCATAATCCCATATCATTCACAGCAGACGTGTCAAATGTAGATAGATGGTTAGATATATAAACTCCGGAACCTGATGCTTTAAACAGCCCCATATGCAGAGAACTGATAAGCAGAGCAGTTAAATGATTGTTTTTATACAGACATTATCTTCCCCTGCTCCTCATTTTATTATCTTACAATGAAAACTGACAAACAGCAGGAGAAAAGGACAAGTGCTATTGTGGGGGTTTTATAAGGGACGTGTCAGGTTTTTACAGCGACGCTTCAAAAACAAGTTGACTTTCAAAAGTGTTGCAAGGAAATAAAAACAAAAATGCATGACAGAGCAACAACAAGCACTCACAATGACTACTGTGTTATTTGAGGCCACATGCTTTTAAGGCTGACCTGTGAAAAACACATGGTGACAAAGATTTTAGGCAGGATGATTAAATGTGCGGGAAGCATTGGACATTCTATGGCAGTAGTTCTCAGTGGGTTGCGGGTTTTGAATAGACCGCAAGTGACTTGTGAATGAGTTCTTTCTGAAAAACAAATTTATTTTTAAATTGCCATGAATTTGCAGCACAGAGTTTTCATTTTGAAATGCGTCCCATGTGGCTTGTATTACATTCAATGGTGGAAACTTTATAGACTACAAATAGCTTTATGTTTCTTTGCACATTTTGTGTTATAGTGCGTAGTGAGTAGTGTAATATGACTGTCATACATACGAGATTCACTGCTCCCAAGACTTTAACCAGTCGTTGTGTGTACAGTAACTAAAGACTTGGGTTTTGCCTGTGTTGTGGCCAAGACATAATAACTGGAAATTGGAAAATAATACTTGGGTTGGATACTTGCAGTATCACAGAAAAACATGCAGCAGTTTTGAAATAACCACTTCTAAAATAAATGTAGATTAACCCTTTGAAACCTGGAGCAACAGCATTTTTCTTGTGCTGCTCTAAGACACCTTTCACATGTTTAAAACCTTTGACCTTTGAGCAAATTGCCACAATTTTCTCCAGAAACTTAGGAAATAAGGTAATGAGCAACTTGGTAAGAAATGTTCAACACATTGCAAGAAATTAGTAGATTAAGAAAATTATTTTTAAAAAGCTATAGTGAAATTGTCTGGTAAAAAAAAGAAAGAAAAAATGCAAAGTTAAATTTATCCTAATTGCATATTTTAAATTATGCCAATTTTTAGGCCATTCTTCCCTGTTGTTTTTACTTGCTTTTAACTTTTAAATTTATTTTTACTAAATTTCAGGCATTGTGCTTTTTAATAATTTCTTGATAATTTTTGTGTCAGTTTGTCTTTTATTGCTTGTGGCCTTCTTCCCTTGTTTTATGAAAAAAATAAAGTTGCTCAGGTTTCAGAGGATTGAGGTACTTTCCTTCACAAAGTTTCACGAGGCCCTAAACTTGTAGAAAAACACATAAAAATAAAGAAAACTATTGCTAACTGTGACGTCCCAGAGCAACCAGCGTGACAAAGGTGTGATACAGCTTGTCATCTGTGTGATTCACTGTCAGAGTCATTTATACCTCCCCAGTCCTCCATGTCTGCATCAAACCACCCCCCTCTCTGCTTCAGCCACAGGCAGCAGGATCAGATTAAAGCCTCCGGGCTTCCTTTCATATAAAATACTTCTTTTCTCCATCTTCTTACTGGCAGCACCAGTTTTTAAAAGGGCTGCAGGCATCTTTTCAGAGGAGCTTGGGACGGATTTGGAATCTAGACCCTTTGTCTGGTTCAAAGAGTCCAGGACAAAAGTGTCCACCTCCTCACTTTTTACAACTTGGCACTTTGGGAAGCTGGTACATTAGTTAAAGACTCTATCTCATAAAACGGGAGATCCCCGTGACAATGCGGTCAATGCGCCAATAAACAACCACAAGATGTCCAACTGTCCTTGAGAAAGGACAGAAAACTCTTAAAAGTGTCTGAAGTTAGAATGCTAAAGACTGGGACAGCTGTGACTTTTGTTAAAGGAAGTTCTGTTTGGGCCGGTTCCAACGCTGTTTAATTCATTTATGAGCTCAGAGCATCCCTGCTCATGAAATATTTGAGACGAGTTTTGGCTTTTGGGCTTTTCCGCCTCTACACTTTGCCGCTGCTATGCAAACAACCTTGTTGCCCCCGCTGTCTGCTTTATCTCTCACATCCCACAGATATTAAAGCGTACTCGAGCGAGCCGATGGTGACAGGTGACACATGTGAGCTCGGCTGAGGAAAGATAACCGTAACAGCCGAGCGGGAAATATACACCTCAATCCAAAGTTCAGACAGCTCTGAGAGATTTTTTTGCTTGAGTGCCCTTGGTGGTGATAGAGACTCTGGCGGTGTGAATGTCACGCAAAATAATCAATGCATATCAACACGCTTCACTAGATTTGTGTGTTTGTTCTGTCATCAAGGAGTGACTTGGTGTTCGTATGTTCGGTCCAGTCGCTTGGAAAAATGCAAAGTTAATAGTAAATCTACATACAGGGGACGTGCCATAAATCCAGTGGCAAAGAAATTGCAAATGTGTCTGGTAGAAGAAAGACGAATATGATGGAAGCAGTTTGTGTGTCCTGTTTCTCCTTTTGTGTCCTGTTCTCAAATAAAAACACTAAATCCTGCATTTCCGATTGTTAAGTGTGTACATTTATCTACGATTTAGTATAGGGATAAGAATAAGTTAGTCATTAAGTAATGTCTACATCCAAGTACTCCAATCAAATTCATATAAACTAACTTCAGAAAAACAACAACAAAAAACACGATATATATCGTATATATACATATATATATATATATACAGTCATGGAAAAAATTATTAGACCACCCTTGTTTTCTTCAATTTCTTGTTCATTCTAATATCTGGTACCACTAAACGTATAATACAATGAACACAACAAAAAATGCAGCTGGTCACATAATACTTTATGTCCTATTTGACATTCTTAAGCTTAATTGATTCCCAGGGTATATAAGAGGCCATTTCATGTCACAAGCAGCACTGCACATGCAAAGGCCTAGAGTGGTTTCCTGCTTACATTCAAGCCGTAGCACAACTCAGAAGTTGTCAGCTCTCACATAATGCCTAAAACAAAAGAATTATGTGAAGCCACAAAGGCAGCCATCTTGGCACTGCTGGAAATTGGCAAATTGGAGAGACAGGTAGCGAAAAAACTGAAGATCTCCAAGACAGCCGTTCATTAAAACAAAAAAAAACAAGCTGAACATGGCACTACCAAATTGCTACCTGGCCGTGGCAGGAAACGTCTTTCTACCCCACGAGATGACCGTGCACTCATCCGTTCCTGTGTCAGGAATCGTCGTCAGACCTCCAGGGACCTTAAAAATGAGTGGGCACTGTCGAGAAATGTGACTTGTTCGGCAAGGACAGTTTGAAACCGACTTGTTGAAGCTGGTTTGAAGTCACACAGAGCACGCAAGAAGCCCTTCATCAATGAAAGGCAGAGGAAGGCCCGGTTACTCTTTGCTCGAGACCACAAGGATTGGACTGTTGATGATTGGGCTAAGGTTCTCTTCAGTGATGAATCCAATTTTGAATTGATGCCCACTCCAGCCAACTTACTGGTTAGGAGGAAGCCTGGAGAAGCTTACAACCCAGACTGTCTTGCCCCTACAGTAAAACATGGGGGTGGATCAGTCATGATCTGGGGTTGTTTCAGTCTGAGTGGAACAGGGCAAATGCAATTGTGTGAAGGCCGAATGAACCAGGTCATGTACAGGACTACCCTTGAAAACGGTCTTCTTCCATCAGCTGGAAAACTCTTTCCTGCCTCGAATGACTGGATTTTCCAACAAGACAATGCCCCTTGCCACACGGCAAGGTCAGTTAAAGCCTGGATGGAGAACCACAACATTCGCACCATGCCTTGGCCTGCTCAATCACCAGATCTTAATCCAATTGAAAACCTGTGGAAAATCATCAAACTCAAAATGGAGAACCACAAGCCCAAAAACAAAGAAAATTTGTTTGAATTTGTCCAACAGGAATGGGCTGCTGTGACAGCAGAACAATGTCAGAAGCTGGTGGAGAGCATGCCAAGACGCATGGCTGCAGTCATCAAAAACAATGGTTATGCAATCAAGTATTAACTCTTGTGTGTATCATGTGTTTAAAGCAAACAGAAAAGAAAACATGGAATGCTTAAAAGTAGTGTTTTTGGCGGTACAATGCCATAGCTATTGATGTAAGAATTTAAGTAATTTTGGTTATTATCAAGAAAACCATGGAAAATGAATAGTTCTTAGTTCTTAAATTAAACTCTCATGAGCTATTTTTGTTGTTATCATTATAATTGTCCAAACAAATGTACCTTTAGTTGAGCCAGGCATTAAAATTAACAAGAAATTGAAGAAAACAAGGGTGGTCTAATAATTTTTTCCATGACTGTATATATATATATATAATTATTAACCCTCAGGGGCTAAAGTTACACACACTCGTATCGCTCTGTGCACAAAATGTGCTTTTCACAATCAAGCAATCAAGCTTTAAAAAAAACATCAATATTTTTTTCCCTACTTTCATTGAGATCATTTCTTAAGCAACATCAGTCCTAATCATAAATACCAAATGTGTTAATTTTCAGAATTTTAACCCTTTAAATGCCAGGTTTTTGTCATAATGCCACTATGCCTTTAGATCAAAAGGAAAATATTTTCAATATACTACTTGCAAAGTAGATTTTTTTTCTGATTACCAAATATCTGGGATATGTCAATGATTTGCAGCAACACTGACTGTAACTGTGCATCTTGTGGAAACAGCATGCATTTTTCCATATGACAAATGGCAAAATTGACATCATCAGGTGGAGAGTAGTAAAAAATAGCAATGATTCACTTATAACGTATTAACATACTTTTTAGTCCTCCCTTGTAGTAACTTTATTGTGTGTTCTTTTTGTGTTTTATATTGTTGTTTTGGAGAAAGAGACTTTTAATCTAAAAAGATCTTTCTGGTTAAATAAAATAAAATAAAATCTTTCCAACAAACCTTCAGCAAGAAAGCATATAAGTACATTTCCCAAAGTGACTATTATTCTGCGTACGCTGTGTGAGCACACAGACTGAAATGGAGCTGATCATGCTGATCACTGACGGTGCCACATCAATATAAACCTTCAGAGCAGCTTTATCCCAGAATAAAAAAGAGCCACAAAAGGTTGCCTCCACATCCAGATCTCTACATCTTGATGCACTGATCACGAAACCCATTAACCCTCGACACAAACCTACATTAAGGTAGCTTTGAGTATTGAAGGACATTAAGAAATCTTATTGTCTCTTTATAGATTTCCTTTACACAGTTGGTCTGAGGTAATTATGATGTTGATTTAGAGCATTAATACTAAGATCTGCTCCACTCTGTCTGAAGCAGGATACCTGCGGCGGCAATAAGCTTGGATGGATGTTCTTTGATTGGTCATGAAACAGAATTTTAAACCTCTACATCCTAGAGTCGAAGTAAGAAATGCAGTGGTTTCCAGGTGCCAAAAAGAAGGGTATTTAGTATAGTTTACATTACTGAGGCTGATAACACTGACAAATCAAATGATGAAATCATGGTTGGAGTGAAAATGGGTTTTTAACGCTTACATGTTACAAAAAAGCAGCAGAACCACGACTTATTTGATACTCCCACCTCCCCTCCGCCCGTGTTCTCCTCATCTGTCCATGCAGTGGGAGGAGAGTACTGAGCAGCGTCTGAGCTCAAAGAATTTCCTCCCAATTGCTAATTGCCCCACTATGACGAGATGGCTCCTAATGAGATTCTCCCGTCTTTACTCCCCCGTTGTTGGCAGCTGTCTACTGACAAACGCAACAGTTGTCTATTTCTCAATACTGAGCCCAATGCAGGGACCACACTTGGTCTCAATCAGCAATGGTTAAAGTGAGGAATGGGGATGTCAGATTTGTTTATTTTTGGCTTTTGATAGTGTGACACCAATTAACCTGAAACTAACTGGTAATATTTTAAGAAAAATTGCAAAATGACGTGGAAAACAAGAGTTACTTTCCTTTTAGTCCATTGCCCCCACATGGTGCCCCCAACCTGCTTTTTCCATTTGAAAGCAAGCAGCTCTGCACTGCACATCAGCCAGGCAGGAGCTGGCTAGCAATGCTGCTCATGCTGAGTATCATTTGAAAAATTAACAGTAACAATACCAGAACCCTTGACGTGATACCAACACTTTTGTTGCCTCTCCAAACTGCGGGCGTACTGACAGACGTCGACTGTAAGTTGCACCCCTTTCCCACCAAAATTACAGAGCTGTGTACACGGCTCTCCTGCAGACTACTATGCATTTCTCTGTGTGTTTGGGTTGTTTTGGTGTGTCTGTTTGACGTCAAGGACAGACCGGAGAACAGGTAAACAGGAGAGAGCTGCATGGACAGAATTTTGTGGAAACTTTACGATAGTTACTTCTCCTTATTTAGTATACATCTCTTACTTATTCAATCTTTCTGTCAAACTCGGTGCAGACTAAATTGGATCAATGTTTTAGCACTACTTAGAAGGAGATGGACAGTAATTAGCGGTGGTGCACCACTAATTCATTGGGATGTTGTGTTTTTATCAATGCCGATCAGAGCCAGAGGCGATAAATAGCCATGACTACTGCAGAGTTAATTGACTCGGGTGTGAATGCCGATTGTAAACTATCCCATTGCATTAAAAAGCCAGATATTAGTGACTGTAAGCAGGTTTTCTGTGCAATAGGAATGAGGATTTACAAACACAGCAATGAATTATTACATCATATTAAGTACTTCATTCACCTCCACTTCAATAAATATGGACAATCCCTGTTACACTGCATTGCATGCACTGTCTGTCAACCTGCGTCACATTTATTTTAGATCATGATTGTCACAACACCCAGAATAACATTCAAACCCAAAAAATGAAGACACTGAATGTGATTCTGGGTGTTGTGACAATCATGATCTAAAATAAATGTGATGCAGGTTGACAGACAGTGCATACAAAACAAAAATACATTTGTCTCACAACATTCGTAACGCTTTTTATACGCACTGTATATTATATAAAACCAAACAGTGCAATGATGTGAAAAAAGCTGGAGAATAAAGGTTGTTACAGGGGTAGCAAAATCCCTCCCTGAGAAAGACTCCAACTGTAAAAAAAAAAAAAGTGTATACACTTTTAATGTGAGGAGGAATAGCTCATGCATGTGTGTATGGGTGGTGATAAACAATAGCTATTAACAGGCCAGCCTCCCCCCTGAGATGCATCTCTTTGCTTCATAGTGAGATCAATCCGAACCCGGAGCATAAATAGACAAAGTGCCTGCATCACCAGCTCGGAGCTGCGAGCCAGGAGTGAGAGAACTGGGTCAGATTACTTGCAGTTTTAGTTTTTTTTTCTACTTATGTAATCCTCCTTCCTCCTCTTTTTCATATATGTGAAAAGCCTGAGTAAGCATTCCTATTCCGCACAGTCTGCCGCCTCTCTCGCACTGTTGAGCTGTGTTTATCAGGGGCAGGGAGCGCGGGGGTCATTTTTCCATGTCTTCGTGGTGCTCTGCTGAGAAACACATATTGTAGGATTCAGTGTGCTCACAGGGGGAAGCTGAGTGAAGCAGACTGCTGTCGATTTCTTTTAAACCTGCATTACATTTATAATCCTCCTTTCCTACATTTGGCATCTTTTAAAGCACCTTCGGGATTCAGGTGTCAGGCTTCATTGTCAGACTAACAGGACAGCTGGGTGTCATGAGACAGAATGTCTCGTGGGCCAAATTAATGGGCTGATCGACTCCACGAAGCGAGACAATGCTTTCAAGTTATTCCTCCCAGCACATCCACACACTTCTGTATACTTATGAATACCTTGATGTGTTTTAGTTTTGCTGCTCCATGCCACTGAGTAAAAAAATGACAGCTATTGTCAAATATTGACAAACTATGAAATGCAGAACTAATATGTCCCGCTGTGTTAATGGACTGTCACTTGTTGTGTGTATTATGTGACTAGCATCTCTGGAAACTGTCAGGAAAACATAAAGGCAGAGCAGCAAACAACAGAAAGAACACTGTGACATTTTTGATATAGACTTATAACGTTGAAGCACTTAGTAAATTTACAAAAAAAAATCCTAATCCAGCACTCCAGCTCTACTTGTCTGGGGTACATTTCTCAAAGTGTTGATGGAATTCTTGATCATTTTCCTAACTATGTAAGGAGCGAGGGAACAGGACCTTCCTTTCAGGACTTACACTGTACAGTCTCTGCTCATTTCATTTCATGCCTTATTCATATCAAATTTTATAGCTGATATAGTCAGGGTACAGCGTGGCGCTGTAACGGGTCTGCACTACTGGAGAAAAGCAGCTCTAAGATCATGCTCTGCTTTAATTGAAGCATTAAAGGACAGGATTTAAGACTGGTCACTTATTGCCAATATTTTTAATCCTCAAATGTTCTAAAGTCAATTTATTTATTTATTTTTACAGGAATCCTGTCATCACACTCACTCAGTGGCATGCATTCACACCTACAGTATCAAACCATTAACCTGAAAAATGTTGGTACTGTATGTTTCTGCAAACCATAAATAATTTATATTTGTACAATTTTATGTTGAGGATATGGTGAAACTTAACATTTTAACACTGGTTAACATGTGGCTAGGTTTAGGCTAGGGATGATAACAATTAATCTAGGAACGATTAATCGGTTGTTTGAGCATGTGAAATTTAAATAATCAGGCTATGAAATGCTGTCAGAATATATATATGCAATGTGTTGCTGTGAGCTTTGACTGAGGATGAAATGCAGTTGCTGTTGTCTGAAATGAGCAATAAGCTTTTTTATCTCACTTCAATCATTCTTATTGTAACAAAATATATTTAGTAGATTAAAAAGCAATTTAATTTTAGGTTTTAGTAGGCTACTAAAAGATTAATTTGTATGTTATATTAATGATTTATATAATTAAAAAGTTGATATGCGGTATTTGTGTAGTGATACGATATTACCACACAAAAATATTGTGATAATATGCTGTACTGATTTTTTCCCCCATCTCTTGTCCCACCTGTGTAATCAATGAATGAATATACCTTGTGATTTTTGTTACCTTTGCACTTTGTAATCAGTATTTCTAAATGATCAGAAACATTTTGTGCTGTAATTTCTTGTTCCTTATTGGCTGACATAAATGCAGATACAGATTTATCTGTGACAAGTGAAATTATTGGATTTCTAGGCCATGTAGATGTATTGGTTGGTCTTTAATGAGTACACATGGGCCTTAATTTATTTGCAAGTGCATGTCAAGTTTCAACCATCCAGCAGCCAGCATTTCTGTACACTCCTGTAACAATAAACGTCAAAGGCAACCACCGTGCACATCACACACCCTATCTTCTAAACTAATCTGACAGCTGACCTTATAGCGACTGCAGGAAACTCTAATTCACCTTTCCAGCAGCAGTTTGTCTGAATACAAAGTCTTGACAGCATGGAAGGAAGAAACCAAGGATTTATTCAGTGAAACAACAGTGCTGGCTCCAGCTGACGAAAATCACGTAATCATAGCGTCCGGAAAACAGCTCTGACTGCACAGAAAAAAAGAAAGAAAAAAGAACTGTGCCTTATTTAAAATCTGAATCAGTTGAGGAGGAAGAAACTGTATTAAGTAACAAGCTAAATTCAATTAGTCTGTTTGCTTCACTCTCACCCTGAATGTCAGACACCTGCACAAGTTCCCGCTGTAATGGTAGACACTTAATTAGTCTGCAGCAAGCATCCACGTGCCCTGCAGCAGAGGACAGATACCAAAGATCTGCCTTCACACAGACAAAAAAAAGGAGAAGCTCTGGTAGAACAACAAAGACACTTCTATCTGTGAGTCGCAAACAACCGCTTTCACGAATGCAAATAGAATAATCTGAGCACATACTGGAGAGATACAGTGCCATTACAGCAGTCTTCGGGGTATTAGCCGATTCTTAAAAACAATTATCCACAACAGGGCCCTCGGGTGCAGACGTTCTAATTGGAAAGCTTGTGGAGTCTAACTTACAATACAGGCGTGGAGATAACAGTCTTATTTTCCCTTTTACACCCCCATCATCTTCTCCATTAGGATATGAGGAGTGAAGCGTTCCAAACAGCGGCTCAAATGTAATGAACATCACCGCAAAGTGTTTCACAGCAATTCCTTTACAGTTAACCATGTTAACGAGATTTATGTGCAGCACGCCTAAACACTCATCAGAAAGAACTGGCAGTGTTCAGCATTAGACTATATTTATCATGAAGAAATTTACAGCTTCAACCATCATAGTCATGACTCTAACCTTTTTGAGATATGGCCAAATACATGTTTTGTCACCACCAAAGTCTAATCATTTCATTGTTGAATCCAAGTGGATTTCTCAACGTGTTCTTCAGATATCAAGTTCACAAGAAAAAAGATGGATAAAGTCCCAGTGACCTTGATCTTTGACCTATGAACAACAAAATCTAATAATTTATTGTTCAGTCCAAGTGAACGTTTGTGCTAAAATTAAAGAATTTCTCTCTTGAGATATCATATTCACAAGAATCAGATGAGGTCCCAGTGACTTTGACCTTTGACCAACAAAAACTAATGATTCCATTGTTCAGTCTAAGTGGACTTTTGTGCCAAATTTGCAGAAACTCAGTCATGGCATTCTTGAGATACTGTCTTCACAAGAATGGGAGATACCAACCCAGAAGGCACAGAATGAGCTCAGCCAACATGCTTTCAGCTCCCATGTTACCTGACAGAAGCCCCTCACTGTTTATCCACATGCGTGCTTCATTTAAATTGAGCAGTCACGGCGGAGAGAA
Source organism: Plectropomus leopardus (assembly GCF_026936395.1). Taxonomy (NCBI): domain Eukaryota; kingdom Metazoa; phylum Chordata; class Actinopteri; order Perciformes; family Serranidae; genus Plectropomus; species Plectropomus leopardus. The sequence continues at coordinate 5,342,241 of NC_142192.1, forward strand.
GGTTTGACTGCTTTTTTGAAAAACTGCATCTCATTTGACTAGATGTGTAGGCTGCTGCACATATTAATCCAACTGCTTTGTTAAAAAATGCACTAGGGAAAAAAATAACACCTTGCAAAGAAATTCAATAATTAGAATATTTAGGACATTAAAATTCTTTTTTCGCCTTCATACGCTTGATGGATAATTGTCAAGGTGCTTTAAGTATAATGCCCACAAATAACAAGTGCAAGACAGGAATAATTAAGGTTTGTAATTATTACATAACGGGCTCTGCGAAGGAATTGAGATTTCACACTGACTGATTCAAAACAGTAGAATAAGGACACACAATATGTGCAAACATGTAGTCCATATGCAAGGCTTTCTGTTAATTCCTGGTATAAGGGCAATGTGCCAGCCACACAGAGCTATAGCCTGGAGAAGAAGAATAGAAAAGTTGCTGGGGTGGGAGAAAAGAGCAGCGCAAGACAGAAAGTGAGAGGAAGAAAAGCGAGGGGGCCCAATTCACAGTACGCCAAGATGGGCTATATTTTTATTTTTCCCTTTCATCTCGGTCAAAGCACACACGGAACAAAAGGCGGTAAATGAGACCAACCAGCCTGAACATGTTGTTTCTGCTGTGTTTTTTGGAGAGGAGGAAGGTAAGCAGTGGGATTTAAATAATCAGGTTTTTCAATGGGTCTACAGTATTCTATTCTCACACAACAGCAGAATGCTTAAGATCAAGACAAGAACATTTCTTCTTCAGTCTCTATGATTTTCTTAGATCAGAAGTGTGCTAGAATTACTGTCACACAGTTTTATGCTTCTGCGCACGAGTCAAGGTGCACTCACAGTTTACATCCATGTGAGTGAAAGCATGGATGCTTTACACATCTTCCTCACCAGCAGCACAGAGGATCTATGCAATCAGCATGGTTTTAAGGTGGGCACCCATGATTAGTGTCACCAATTCTGACCAAATGTCTCCCTTTCTGTTCCTGTGATATGAAGTTATATAATGGCCAGAAAAATGGTTTTGCAATACATTATGAAGTTGCAGTAATGGTGCGTACCCACCAAACGCGATTAAAAATGATCGCGCCTCAAGATTACATACAAAGTCAATGCAAAGACGCGATTTGACGCCTCATTTTGCCGGGCGACGCGATGGACGCGATTGCGCGGCGCGTTGGACGTGTTGGACGCGAAATTCGCGTCGCGTTGGACGCGAAATTCGCATCGCGTTGGACGCGAAATTCGCGTCGCGTTGGACGCGAAATTCGCGTCGCGTCCAACGCCTCGCGTCCAACGCTCGAGTTGAAATAATTGAACTTTTGCAGCGTCGTCGCGTGAAGACGCGCCGCGACAGCCTATCAGCGTTGAGATCGTCATCGACGTGCTGACATATGGACGTCCTGGCGTTCCCTCGCAAAATCTAATCAAACCGCCAGAAACAATGGAGGAGCAGCTTATCGTCGCCGTCACCGCTCACCCAGAGCTGTACGACAGTTCCTGTCCCTTGTTGCAGGAGACGGTGGAACTCGCTGAGCTCACACCGCCTCCGTAGGGTAGCATGCACCCAGAACCGACGTCGGCGCCTAGCCCACAGACGACGCTGGGAACTTCTCCAGAGCAGGTGCAGTGCAGCGATCGTGGTTATCTCAGGCATGGTCAACGAGAGAATGAAATGGCGGAAGAAATGTTGTTGTTTAAGGCGGGCTTTGGCGGCGATTTTTGTCTGGCGTCAAAACTGGAGCGTCCGGCGCGACGCGATTTCATTTGAGGCGCAATGAAATAATTTTCATCTCGTTTGGTGGGTACGCACTGTAAGGGTAATCTTTGACATTTTTAACATAAAATGCAATCATATCATCATTATATGCTATTAGACACGTGTGAAATTTTGTTATAGTTAGCATATGAATATTTGAGTTATGGCAAAAAACACAATTTGTGATGTCAAAGTGACCTTGATCTTGTACCACCAAATCCTAATCAATTCATTGTTGAGTCCAAGTGCATGTTTGTGCCAAATTTGAGGAAACTAACCCAAGGACTTCTTGAGATATGGCCTTCATGAGAATGAGTTGGACCCTAGGTCACAATGACCTTGACCTGTGACCACTAAATTCTAATCACTTCATTGTTAAAGCTCAGTGAACATTTGTACAAAATTTAAGAAAAATTCCCTCAAGGTATTCATGAGATATCTGGATTCACAAAAATCAGATGTATATGAGGTCACAGTGACCTTGACCTTTGACCACCAACATTCAATCAGTTAATTGTTGTGCCAAATTTGGAACAAATAAACCCAAAACAAAACAAAAAATCCCTGAAGGTCTTCCTGAGAAAGAGACAGAGAAGGTCACAGGATCTTAATCTTTGACGACCAAAATTGAATCAGTTCATAGAGACCAAGCAAACGTTAGTGCCAAATTTGAAAAAAATCCCCTCAAGACGTTCTTGAAATACTGTGTACACAAGACAGAGACAGACAAGTTCATAGGACCTTGACCTTTGACCACCAAACATCCGAGTGGATGTTTATGCCAAATTTAAAGAAATTCTTTTCAGGCTTTCTTGGGATATCGCATTTATGACAATGGGATGTACATAAGGACAAACCGAAAACATAATGCCTTTGAAAAACATTCTATGCCTCTGCTGTTGTTGGTGTGGAGGCATAAAAATCTAAATACTGCATATTACGTTATGTAACCATGCCACTACCAAGCAAGGCTGAGGTGTTTCCACAAGGCAGAGCAGCTGTAAACACCATGAATGCATTACAAACAATCACAGTATGTGTGTGTTTGTGCGTCCAACAAACAGCCTATTTTCAATAAAGTTTCAAAACATTAAATCTTGCACAGAATACGGACACCTCATTTAGTCTTATTTTAAGTACCACTGATGTATAGGCCACAACAAAATCAGCTGAGGACATATTTGATAAGCTGTGCAGGTGCAGCTGCATTGAGAGTTGATGAGGTGATGAATTTCAAGCATGGTAATTTACTATTGCTGTACACACTGGTTATTGAGAAAAGTTGACACTGGAGAACTTCCTCAGTGTGAAAGCATCTATTATTTCATTAGGGATATTTGAGTTCTGGTGTGTGGTCAGAGTTCACTGCCAACAAACAAGCCATCACTGACAGTTTGCAGTCAGCAGATAGCAGTGAGATGGAGGGAATAAGGTATCAAGACAGTGATACAGTCATTCTATTGTGTACTCATTTGAGGTCATCAAACCAATCTAGATATGTGTAGCTTGGTAAATGTTATATAATTTCAAAAAAACACCTGTCCAAGTAGCAAAGACACATGATTACATTAATTTAAAGTAAAGCATCATTTCAAATGTCCCAAATTGACTTCTAATTAACATTTAGTCCCAGCTTGCACAGTTCCATGAAATTGCAATAAAAGATCAGAAGACAAAACTACCCTGAAGAACTAACTTATGGCACGGCTGTAATATGTCATTATTAGAGTTTGAAAAAGGCTTTGAAGTTCAAACGCAGCCAATTATACTACTGATTATGCCTTGATGAATGTATATTGGCACAGCTTGATTGACAAAAAAATGAGAAAGAATCAACTGCCTTTGCAAATTTATATTGTGTTGTCTGTTCAAACACTGCATAAGATTAAATGCCAAATCATTGTCTGTATAAAACATCTAGGAAAGGTTACTGTGGTTCTATTTTAAATGTATGTCTCGGGGTGCTACTATGGCAATGCTTTATGTGTTAGCCTAAGATGCTATTACGCAAGCTAACATTGGTTGGCACTCATTAAAGGCAGAGCCATACCATAAAAAAAGATTGACACTCTTATCACTTTACTCAAAAAGCCTATACATCTTGGTTACCAGATGCTGGCATTGACACTTTTTAGCTATCCAAGCTAACAGGGTTAGCTTCTAGTAACAGCCACAAAAGGCAGATAGTACAAGTTGGCCTCTATGCTAGCTGGGTCCACAAAGCTTATCATAGTCAGGTAACATTGAATAATGTTTTTACAAATTTCTGGCTCTACCACTTCAGCTAGCTATACCAAACTTCGAAAACGTGGCAGACAACAAATCACCATCCAATCAGTCTCTCTGTAATTGCTGTAGGAAATGGGAATTGCCGAGGACCCTGGTGCTGCCACTTTGAACAAATAGGTGCCAGTAGCTATGCAAACTGAAAGTCTAAGACTTGGTCATCCAACAAATGTTTACCATCAGAAATGTATAAGTACGGACGAAAAACTAAATTAAATGTGTCCAAATTTTGTGTCCCGGGCTGCAACACACCCAAGTGGCATCATCTACACTGCTTTACCAGCTGAAGAGGATAACCTGCCAGGTTAGCTTAGCAATCACAGACACTTGTGTTGTCAGAGAACAGGAGTTACAGGTTAGTAACCTCAAGTTTCATGGAGTTTGGCTGGTGAAGGAGACACACAAAGCAGACAATGTTTTTGGTAAAGCTGGATAAGACAGGATTTTGACATAAGAACACTTGGCCCAAAATTACAGTTCTCATTTGTCCATTTTACTCTACCTGAAATTCAGTGGATTGGTCTTATTGTCCAAAATCACACGAGAAAAAAACTCTCAAGAGAACAGAAAACAAGAAAAAACTCTGTCCAAATAGACTGTTAGATCTTTTGCCTCCCTTCCTCCTGTGGTGCTTCTGCATAAAGCATCACAGACTGGCCGGCTTGGCAGACATGAGCATGCTGTATTCAGCTTACTGACGTCACACTGGATGATTTTAGGAAAATCAAGTTTAACTTTTTCAAAGAGTTCTTGATGCCGCTTGACGGTGTCAGCTTAAAACTGTGCAAATCCATTTTGTGTGCCTTGTGCTCAAATGACCAGATAAGACAAAGGTGCAATCAGCCAGAATAGTTTCATCAGGATAGGTTGAAAGTTTCTCCGGGTGGAGGTGTGGAGTCTGAATATCCTGAGCTGTCAAGACAATATAGAGGTGAAACATTTTCCCCTGGAAGGCAATCTGCACTAAACCGAACAAAAAGTTGTGCCAAGTGATGTCTGCACAATGAATTGGTCTTTCTTTGGAACAAGGGACATCTAAAAGCAGAGCTGAAGTCTGGGGACAAGCTGGATTTGGGTCCCAATGACTTTTGGTGTGTGGCTGAGGAGGCAATTGGTTTTCTGTTTGTCTTGGGGTCTATGACATGACTGTTTTGCTTTCCAGTCATGACCATGAGAAAGAGAGAGGCTCCAACATCAGGTGCCATCCACCAGGAAAACAAACTATGAACTGATTCCTCAACCAACTAATGCCTCTTCTCCAATTGAGCAACAGTAGCTCACATGTAGCCTAATACAAGGGAAGAAAATCATTTCTGCAGTAATTAGAGTGATTTTCTTGATGCTCCTGACAAACTGCCCAATGTTACAAGCAATTTTACTCTAATGAATCTTATGTGCCAAGAGCAACAGGCTGTACTTGCTTCTGGAAATACACTCTTCCCAAGAAATTTAGTAATGATGCCAGCATGAGAGAGGTGACAAATGAATCCTGGGAAGCAGAACTGGTGGGAGAGATCGGTTATTCTAGTTTACAGATACAGAAAAGAAAAATTACTTTAAGACCACTGGCCTCAATTATCAAGGTGCGCTGCAGTGTGCAGACTGTAATATATCCTCGCCATTCCAGTTGTAATGAGATATTTCTTGTACAACTTATAAAGCTGTTGAATTAAGTGTGACCAACAATTTACATTAGAAGTGGAGCCAATATATAGTGAAATGCACTTGGGTGGGTATGAGTGGCAGATATAGATATTCACATAAGGTTCAGCAGCCTTCGTTGAGCCTACACTACAGTTTTTATAAACTGTGTTTTTTGGTGTTTTTTGATGATGGTGTGTACTACACACCATCATCAAAAAACACCAAAAAACTCTTAACCAAGTTAAATTCAATACTTACCATATAGAGTATGGATAGGAAAAATCATTTACTCAAGGTTTTTTGTTTCAGATTTGTCTAATGCCTAAATCAACATAATTGAAATGTGGAGGTGAAAATAAATAGTAGTCCCTTTTATTGTGGTAGTCTAAAAGTAACGTGATGTTTCAAGAAAACCAAAGCCAAAGCAAGAAAGCAGAAAATGGCAGTCCGGGGATGGACTTTTAGCTGCTCATATTAGCAACTTAACCGTTTGAAACCTGAGTAAATTGGTCAATTGTTTTTCTTAAAAAACATGGTGAAAAGGCAATGAGAAACTTAATAAGAAATTACTGAAAAATTAGCAAACAAACTGTAAAAAGTTCAGGACAATTACCTGAAAATTAGAAAAAACAAACAAAAACACACAAAAAAACCCCCACAAAAAAAGATCTACTCTAATCTTTAAACAGAGATAAAATAAAAGATCCACATAGTAGTATATGGGACATTAAATAAAAATACAGATCATTGGCCGACTTCCAAGGTTAGTGTGCTTGCTGTAGGTAAGAGTGGAAAAAAACAAGCACAGTACCCTAGAGAGCATGACAGGCCATAAGAAATCTTATAACTGCTTATGAATGCAAAGGGTAACCCCCTGTGTAGGAATATTGATGTCAAAGCTTTGACAGTTCATCTAAACCTACTGTATGACAAATACTGCTTAATCAGCACATACAGTACAGTACAGCAGCAAGGCTCAAAATCTATTAACACGCCCAAGGCTGAATGCATCCCATAGTGTGCTGTTTTCCCTTTAGTTTAACAACAGAGGCCTATTTGGTTGAACCCATTTCTAAAATGTGCCTCAGGTTGATTGTTGAGGCACCGACAACATCCACTGAGACAAAGTGGACATGCACCATTATGTGAAACATTTCCCAGGGTGCCTGTTACTGACAAACAACATGTTACTTAAGAACACCTTCCACGTGTTCCCGCGGCGGCATGAACCCACGAGGCTCTTACTACAGAAGAAATTTACAGGAGAAGCTGCCACATAGTGTAAGGTCTAAGGAAGGAACTGTATTCTCCGCAGAAAACTTTTCTTTCATACCTTTATTTTAACAAGCAGAAACCGAGCTCTTCAGTCAGTCAAGAGAACTTTATTAACAACCAACAGAGGGGAGAGAGAGGGTAATAAAATAATATGCAAGCAGTTGTCAGCCATGTCAACTGTGTGTTTTCTTTTGTTTCTTTTACTTGTTTTCAAGCGCTACATGGTTAAGCACCCTAAATATGCTCCGACCTCATCTCTCAGTACTGTTTCTGAAAACCGGGAACACCCTGACCACCAACTACTGAATGAAATACACTGACTATACATAAGTATCTCAAAAAACCCCACTTCAAAAATCCCTAACAATAATTGGGCCAATGCTAAGAAGACACGATACAACACTTTTAATATGAGTGAAACATACCTCAGAATACCTTCTGCTGAATTAAACTTTATTAATCCGTGCGGGGAATGTGGGGCAAAAGGTGGAGAAAGAGAGAGATGTTGCCACAGGCAGCAATTTGCTCCATGTCATCTTGTTTCATTATCATCAGCCACCAAAATGGCTTGTCCAACTGCCTACAGGTCTGTTTCTGTGCTGCTAAAGGCTTTAAGGTAAAATGATCCACAATAAAGTTCTCTTCTCAACACCTGGCTATCCACAACCTCGGTCCCACTGAAGATAACGGCAGACAGTAAAACAAGACAAACGGACGATGGGCGCCTAACAGCAGAGATGTAAAAGTATGAGAGAGGAAAAAATAGTGTGAGCTTCTCGGTAGACTAGAGGCGTTTTGTTGCTCTGTGTTTCATTCATGTTTAATCGTCTCTCAGACCGTAGCACCTCTTTGATATCACACAGTGCGGTGCAGTCAAAAAGAAGACGCCAGTTCATGCTCAGCTGGCCCACCGTACAGCAATCCTTTGATTAATGAGAGGGCACAGTTAAAATCACTGGCTTCTTTTCAAGAACTTCTAAAACACCACTTCTCAGACTTCTGTCCTCAGTTACCTGAATGGTGATGTCTGAACGTGTTTCATCGGAACAGAAGTTTCCATAGCCATAGCTGTGTAAAGTACAATTATCTTTTTCTTACTTGAATGTATCTATTACAGTTAAGGGTCGGGCGACATGATAAAATTTTCCAATTGTCAGGCCAAAAACAAGCACTTTCTGAAATATTTGCCTAGGTATATGCACAATGTCTAACTGCCCAACCTTATAATAGGTAGGAATGGGTACTGGTACTTAATGCTCTAAAGGTATCGACCAAAATAGATCAGTATCAAACATTATTAAAACTTCCCCAGTCAAACAATACCTGCATTTAATCCAGCCTGCAGAAATGCTTCCAAAGCATTAAAAGTATGTCTATACTACATGCCTGTGGCATCTGGTGGCATTTTACGCAAGTGAATGCTTCCATTCAAATGATGGGTATTGAATCAAGAAAGGAAAAAAAATAATCAAATGAAATGCTCTGCTGGTATCGACATTATCAAAAGGGTATTGGTATTAATACTAGTACTGCGATTTGTTTAACAATATGAAACCTGGAGCCATATTACTTTTTTAGTGCAGCTTTCAGACGCCTTTCACAAATATTTAACACTTTGAAATCTTAGCAAATTGGCACAATTTCGTTAAAAATGGGGAAAAAGGCAATGAGCGACTTGGTAAGAAATGATCTACAAAGTGGACGGAATTAGTACATTTTTATTTATTTATTTATTTATTTTAAACTAGGGGGAAAATATCATAAATGCATATTTAAAATAATGTTGTAGAATTATTATTTTGTAAAGCAATTTTCCAAGTCTTCTTTGCCGTTTTTTTTTTACCTTCTGTTTTTTGTTCTCCCTTTTTTGTGTGTTTTCGGGTAACTGTCTTGTACTTTTGAAACCTCATCAGATATTTGTTTCTGTTGCTTCCTGTTCCAAAAAAAAAAGTTATTTCAGGCTAAAAAAGTCAATCTTCATAAATGATCTGCTCAAAGTTTTGATGTGTGTGTCTCACCCATTACCTGCCTGGCTGCCCCATGAACAGGCTAATGTTCTTTTTGCTTATGGAGAAAATTGGCGAGCCATGCCAAAACCATTATCACGACAAAAAAATCATATGAGGAGTGATGTGTAAAAGCAGTTTGGACTTTACACATACGTGGCTAGGGAAAATGGCTGTTTGCTTACTTTCTAAAATGCAACTGCCTTACAGTAATATTAGCTTGTCCTTCAGTGAGGCAGTGAAAATTAATTTTAATGTGATTTAAAAAAAAAAAGTTTTACTGTACAAGTAGAAAAATGTAATTATGCTTTGGAAAAACGTTAATAATCTAAACAAGAAAAAAATGATTGAAATAATACCGAGAACTATTACACAGTCTGCTGATTCATCCCTGCAGTCATTCTTTGCAAAGAAGCTCGTGTTAATTATTTTACATGATTACAGTAGAAACCTCTCATAGTGACACGTCTGTCCGGATCAAATTAATCACTGCAATCAGTTAATTATTATCACACATTCTTATGCTTTATGTCTCATGCAGATTACCATCTAATTTGTTTATTTATCACACATATTTAGGGTAATGAAACAGACAGCTTTGCTATTCACTGAATGTTATTGACTGTTGTTCTTCATCAGGGGCCCGCTCAAGGGGAGTTATTTGAGGGGCGGCTTTAACCACAGGTGCTTTCCCTGTGCATATTTGTTTTCCGTCTCCATCTCTGGAAGCCAAAAGCTATAAGGAAACTAATTTTACATTTTTCATTTGGAGAAAATGGCTTTCTTTTCTCTGTTATTATTTCATTGTGCGCACAGCACCAGCCTCTGGTAGCCAGCTGGAACAAGGAAGGCTATCATGGGAGTTAGGTTAAATTAAAAAAAAAATGAATTGCTGTTGTTTTAAATGTTTCTTGCACACCAGTATGTTGTCAAAAAACAACAAAATCAACCAAAATCTTTCCGTGGGCTCAAAATCCCTTACACGTGCCAAAAACTGAAAAATGACAATTTTATACATATAAAAAAATACGGATCATATTACTTAAACTGATTATGGCGAGGCCAGACTGTAAAAATTAACTGTGTTAACTGGGCCTCTTATTGAGACATCCCTTTATATGTCAAAAAGTAGAGCCACACCTGGGTACTAAAAGGGACTGGACATCTAATGGGGACTAGGCTTACATTTTAAAGTTTTACATTATGCTGTCCAAAAACAACAAAAAGCCCCAAAAGTCTTTCTTTTGGCTCCAAATCCTTTAGACGTACCAAAAACTGACAAATTACTATTTTATGTATATACAACAAGTGGACCATATCACTTTAAATAATGAAATAAAAAATTCTGCTAGTGTAGACATACAAAGCAAAGCTAAAATGTAAAAAATTAACTGTTTTCTAACCGGGCTTCTATTTGAGACAGGACATTCATTTGAAGTTTTACGGTATTTTGTCAAAAAAAAAAAAACAAACCAACAAAAAGCCCAAAAAATCTTTCCTCTGGCTCCAAATCCCTTAGATGTACCAAAAACTGAATAATAATTTAAGGGTATGAAAAATGTGGATAATATTACTTTAAATGATGAAAGAACAGTTTTTGCTCGTGTAAACATACATGGCAAGGCAAAACTATAAAGTCGTTTCTGTCAACCATGCCATACTGGAGCTTGGAACATAAGGTAGGTTTATTTATCTAAATATATATATGGTTTCTATGTTGTACACGCAGCTCAGCACATACACAAGAAATAAAACTGAGGCCGTGCATCAAGTGCAGAAAACTGGAAAACAGGCAACCATGGGTTGAAAACACATCCAACAAAGAGGGTCAAAGAAGATGAAACACATTGTGAATTTCACACTTTGCTGTCTGACAACCTCAATAGAAAACTTTACAACCCATTTGCCTCCTCCATCACCTCCCTCCGCTCTGGCGATGTTATAATAACGCGCTCACTCAAGCTGACACGTTTCACACTTTCATTTTCACTCTGAGAGAAACACAGTGCAGGACAGAGGAGTGATGGAGCTTTTGAATCAATGTGTATCACCTAGAGAGACAGGAAATTAAAAGTGAGGAGGGCCGATAAGGGCAGATGTGTTTGGGCAGACAATAGTTCTAACTGCTGGAAAAAGTCATGACAGAAAATGAGTCGTATTAGGTGGACAAAGTTGATGGTCAGAGATGGAAAGACAATAATAATGAAGGCTTTACACAGACTTCTGAAGAATTTCCTCATTTCCCATCCTTGTTGAATCCAAATCTTTATCAAAGAGAAAACAAAAAAAAAAAAGCTGATTCACTCAATCAACTCAAACTGTCGACTTTGACACTGACGGTGCATCTGCAGACAGACATGACTCATGGACACAGTCAATTGTGATCATCTCAGTAGTGAAAGTGTGACAGTAGTTAGGAGTAAATCCCTGAGCCATGCATCACTTAGCACTAGAAAGTTCCACTCGCTAATCCTCAACTGGAAACCTTGGCTTTAGTTCCATAATCAGTCTGCAGTATGCAGTGTAAGAGTTTGCAACTAATGCAGTGACTACAGTGTTAAACAATCCCACAAAGTTTAAAAGTACTTTTTCTAAAACGTATCAGAAAACAAATGGGATAAATACAGAAATGTAATCACTGCATAAATGATACAAGTTCTCAGTAGTCTTCCCTACACATGAGGTGACATTTTAAACTGTTTATCAAAAGATTCTTATGCAACATTATTATTAATTTAAGGCAAGGAGAAAAAAAAATCCAAGGTAACGTTGGACACCCAAGTTTATCGGCTACGTATGTAATCTGTGTACTGTTGCTTTGGTCAAATGCTCACGTTTGTGTGTAAATGCACGCTGCGTCTCTCTTGATGCTGTCACAGCAGCAGGTGACCGCAGCTGTTATATTCACGTAGTAGTGTAGTTAATAGTTTCCTCAGTAATATTTTCCCCCTTGAAACTCATCCGCTATTAATAAGAATAAGGGTACTACTCTGTGAAAGCTGAAATGATAACTGGCAAAGTTTTCAGGGGGTGTTGCACTGGTGATGAAAACTGAATGAATCATCTTTTGCTTACTTGCCCGCCAAGTTGACTGCAAATGTAAGCATGTGGTAACCTAGACGTTGAAGGCGGGCAGTTATGCATATGAATAGAATCCTGCACAGTTCCATGTTTTACTGTCGACATTTGTAGTTAACTGATGAGGTATAACCTTTTTTTAATGATGCATTTGGCTGAACTTTCAATGCCTTTTGTGTCGTAAGCTTTTCAATCTGCACTGCTTTCATACTCTTAAAACAGCCTACTTAAGCCTAAAAGCTGATCTCCTACAGAGAAAATAACCTCCTGTATGAGGAGCTAATATTTCGTATGTAGGAGATAATTTTCCATACAAAGGATATAATAGTAGGGGATAAAAATATGAGATGATACCTTGTATGTCAGAGAAAATACTTAATCTTTAGGAGATAACATCCTGTATGAAGTAGATGAGATCTTTTAATTAGAAGATATTTTTTGTATTTAGGAGATAACATCCTGTATGAAAGAGATTATAGTAGAAGATAACAGCAGGAGATAATATCTTGTACGTAGGACATATTATCTTGTATGAGATAATATAGGAGTAGGGGAATATAAGAGATAAGATCTTGATCTTGGGAGAGACATTTATCTCCTTTGTATGAGATATTATCTCCTAGGTGATAATTAGAGATTTGCGTCAACATTGCCCACATTATCTTTCCCCTCACTTTTCCTTACTGGGCTTCTGTAGAAATTTAAATTTTTAGAGGATTATAAAATATGAATAAAACAAACTTGGGAGATAACAGCTCCTATGAAGGAGTTATCTTGCATGTAGGAGATAAAATCTTGTGCGTGGGAGATAATATCTTGTACGTAGAAGATATTTTGTATGTAGGGGATAAGATCCTGTATGAGGGTAATAATATACCATACAAAGGAGATATCTCATCCGTAGAGGATAATATTTTGTATGTAGAGAATAATATTTTGTATGTAGGATATAAGATCTTGTAGAAAGGAGATCATATCTTGTACTTAGGAGAGAAATGTATCTCCTTCGTACAGGATGTTATCTCCTACGTAATAATTGATAGATTTTGGTCGACACTGCCTCCCTTTTTTGTATTTCCTCACCTTGCCTTTCTATGCTTCTGTAGAAATTAGAATTTTTAGAAAATTATGAAATATGGATATAACAATAGGAGGACCAATAATGCTCAAAACCCAAGGTGAAGGGGGAAAAATTGGATCCTGCCTTCACTAAAAGCCCATGTTGCTATGCACTATTCAGTGGTGCACGTCCTACCAGAAAGGAAGTTCAATTATTCATACTGTTCATATTATTTCAAGAATAACTTAATATGAGAAGCCTTATATTTGAAGTCTATAGCCCAAGACTGACACTGGCTGATACCTGATATATGAGACACTGGATGAGGTATAGACAAGATAAAATACATGTCTGCAACAGCTGTAGTGTGAAAAAAAATTAAGTAAGGCACATAGTGACACAAAAATCTAACTACTTCAGTTTGACAAGAGCACTCCAGCAACGGCCTGGAACTGTGACTGCACCGCCTCGACCAGGATGTGACTGAGAGCTACTCTGAGCTGGTGGGAGATAAAAGTTCATCCACCTTTTATATCTAGCCTGCAACCCTGTTAAATCAGAGCCTTAAGTGCCACTGCTCACCATAAATCATTCACATCAATCCAGACTAACAGCTAATGACCACCAACGCATCTACAAGTGGGCTGACACACCAGCCTGCTGGAAATTTCCCTTCATTTCTGAGTTATAAAGATGCATCTAACAGTATTAAAGCAATTCAATGTCAAGGGGCACAGACATGAGCACAACAGCGGGAGAGTTATGATGGCTGGGGGTTAAGCCAGGCCAATGCTGATTATGATAGAACAAGATCAGTAAACTCTTCCTTTTGCTCAGCAACTAATTAAAGGAGACAGTAATGGAGGGTTTGTGCTTGAAACACATTAGCAACGACTCTGCCCTGCAACATGCTTCATTCCAAAACACTCATTGTTTTTTTTTCCCTTAGTCATGCAAGGGGAGCTTTGTGGGATACCGCCCCTTAATGTACAAACTCAAGATGCATCCAGACTTGATCTTACAATAGTGAGCATTTGTTTATCCAATTAGAGATCCTTCACATCAAACGTGGTAAGAAAAAAGGGCTTCCAAACAGGCTCGCCAAGTCAAGGATTTGTAGGACATACAGAACAGTGCAACAAAGCTAAAGTAACTGAGAGCTGTCTGTGAATATGTCTGTGATCCCTGAAATAATTAATAACAAGCAAGACATTGCTATTTACATGCAGTAAGTTGCTTATGCAGAAAATACAGCAACGGAACAGAAATAAGAGCAATGTCATTTTTAAAAGAAAGAATGGCAGGAGCAGATACTGAATGATGGTGAGAACAAAAACAGAGACATTCACATCACTTCAGTATCTTAGCAACAGATGTATGTCTATTTTGTGCCAAATAGAAGAAAGTGGTGAAGCCAGGGATAGAGACTGACAGAATGGCAACTATTAAGCCAGCTCCCGAAGGAGTGGAGGTCCCACAGAGTCACGTCTAAAGCAGGAAGCCTTCTTCTTTCTTTACGGTCTTCTTCTTAAATTGCCTTTAATAGCTGACTGGGTAACATTACAGTCAAATTCTTTTTTTTTTTGTCAGACAGGAAATCTACATTAATGCAGTCTGGCAGACTTTCTTTAATAATACCTTAACATAAAAGGGCTTGTAATCTTTGTTAATTCTTATAGAATATACTATATATTTCCCATTGTGAGAAAATTAAAGGTTACTGGAGATATACAGGTTGATACTTCTCAGCTTTCACATTTAACCCTTAGAGACTGTTTGGCACATTTTATGTGCTTTTCATTTCTCCTCTTTTTTTAAAAAAAATTTTTGGGCTGTGTATATGCATATGACATAACTTTTGGCAAAACTTTGCATTTTTGTTTGAGCTTGGACTTTCAAACCTGGCTCCTACAAGTAGTCTAAAATACACTGCTAAAACTGTTACAAAAAAAAAAAAAAGCGCAATTTTTGATCCCACAGCCTTCAAAGCATAAAAGATACATGCGTACATTGTATAATGTGTGTGAAGTGGAAGATGACAACTTCACATTCAATGTCACCATCAAGCCACAGGAGCACACAAGCATAGGGATATTGTCAATGGTTAGCTCAATCTAAGACCCTTTAGGATTTCTCGCACCCTTCATTCTGCCTGCCAGGATGCTATTGTAGGAATTATGTACTAGAAATTGCAGGTGGGATGAGGACATACCCCAAAATGATCTCTGAGCAGTGGGTGAAAAGGAGGTTGGATCATCAGAAGATCACTGAGTTCAAGGTTAGAAAATGTGTTACCAAAGCAATATATAGTAATATAATATAAAAGCCCTAACCCTAACCCTTATGCTGTTGGCAAAATGTGCTAAGGATAGCATAACAAGGTCTTTGGCATAAAGTCAGTCATACAAAAGTAACATAGAGAAAGTCGTATGTAAAATAAGGACAGAGTGTCAGCGTTTCTCCACCGTTGTAATTAATGTCAATGGAAACACATCCAACATGCTAATGTACATTGGACAGCATCGCCGTGATGTGCCGATCACCGGGATGATATTTGTTTTGGTGCTTTGAATAAGGCTTGGACCGTATGTAATATTTCATACCTTCATACCAACCTGAAATTTCACCAGGGTAAACTGTATGTGACAGTATTAGTGTGTAGAGCTAACACCCCCATAATCTTAATTCGTCAAGTTAGATGTAAATAACATGACATCTAATGTTATTCTAACAACATTATTCTCCATGATCTTTCTCTGCCATTGCTGGCTGCCGGCTGTTTACACTCCTGTGACGTATCCCTCCACCACTTGGTGTTGGGGTGTCTTTCGGCTAAGCTGCAACGCACCTTCAGGGTTTCTAAATACCCTGGTGTACTGTAATGACATGATACATCCCAAGCCTACTCTGAATGTTTACATATAGCCATGTTTGCTCTAATTGAAACATTCCACGGTATGCTCAGGTTTCATGTAGTATTACTCTATCTTTATGCTTAATTGCTGGAGTGCCCCTTTAAAAAAACTACTGCTTTTGTATGCTCTACTTGCCTTTTGAATATACGGAATATTCCAGCCTAAAGGACATGAGTAATTGATGAATAAAATGATATTTTTAGTTTTAGTGTGCGTTTAAGCAACATTTGTGGTTCGAAAATGGGTTATATAATTGCACAACATAGCTTGCAAGCATGTCTTTCATGTTGTTAAATATTTAATTTTCATGTTGCTTCTATAGCATGCAAGGATTGTCCTCCAGTTAAATGGGAAAATGTGTGAATTAGAGCACAGCCAAGGCACATGATGGAAATAGTCAGTTAAAAAATTAGGTGCTGTACCAAATTAGTGCATGTTATTGATGTTTGAGCATAAATATAAATATGTTTTGGATTTAGAAAATAAAAAAGTTAAAATACAAAAAATACATCTTAATTTCCAAGATAGATATCAATAAGAAAAAAAAAGAGACAGATAGAAAATAGTTTTTAGAATATCCAACCGGAAAAGGTTGTCAGGGCATCATGTTGGTTGAAAATATAGCCATAACAACAGAGGTCACAGAGAATCATGGTAAGCTGAGATATTATTAGACTTTGTCACCGGTGTCCCTCTGTGGAAGGACCTACCTGCCAATTTGAGTCCACTTTTAGAATCAAGCTTGCACCTTCTCCCCCTGTGTGTCAGGGTGTGTAATCATGTGCACTGTACTGACTGCAGATGGACTTCCAGAGGTTTTCAACAGCAACTCAGCAACCCAGCAAACAGTGTATTTCAGGCTTGACTCATTAGCAGCAACCAAAGGTGTCAGAGCAGGACTGACATGTCCAAAAGAGGGAAACAACAAGGGGAAAAAAACAACATGCTGCTGCCTGCTGAGGCCTGGACAACCCATACAGAGCCACAATCATCACAATCCCCCCCCCCAAAAAAGTGATGTTGCTGAGAATATTATTGTAAAACACCCCAAACAAGGCATCTTCTTTTTTTATTTAGCTCTGAGAGAGAAGTGAGGCTCAACACAGACTAACGGAAAGAAAACCAAAGTCTGGAGGTGCAGTGGTTAAACATTAGAGCTATTAGATGAGGAGCTCTGTCTACAAGCTGAGATTTTTCATCTGGCCAATCCAAGTGTGACTGCTGTGTGTAAAGCATATATGAATACGTATGTATTTGTATCTTTGACAGCATCCTCCTCTTTGACACAGCCACTAGAGTCCCGCTCCATCCCAGCAAAGTTACCAAAGCAAAGCCTTAACATCAGTGAAATGAGCTGCTTGATCCGTAAAATGAACAGTGCTGCACCTTTCACCAGCTAATGTTACGAAAGATTAACTTTAAGTCGCCACTCAGATGGTGTTTCTCAAATAGCAGTTAGAGGGAACAAATAGAGCATGGAGACAAAAAAAGAAGAAGAGGCAGCCACCAAAAGAAAGACTAATGACACAAAGGCAGCTTTTTCCCCCGATGACCAGAACAATCTGTATTCAACACAACTGCATTATCTTGTCCAGATAACAGCACACAGCACTGAAACAGATCAGTGCCCTGTAAAGCCACCACAGCTGTCACATGTGTCATACCTAAAATCATCACTTAGAACTGTTGTAAACATAACAAAAGCGAACTCAAACAGAAATCTAGACAGGTTAAAAATGTATGGAATTTGATATATAGTATTATGCAAAGTCGTAATGATAGTTTGGAGCAGTGAGTGTAGACGTGCACATGATGTGTATCCGAGGATTAGGCTATGTCTGCACATTTGAGTTGTTGCAGCCAGTGATCTCTCTGTATTACACTGTATTTGACTTTAATCTGCAATGTACAGTTTCTGGTTCTATTTCATGCTATTTAATATACTGATGTATTCAACATTTGTTACTGAAGTTTGAATATTTCTGTTAAAATTCAAATGCAAAAAAGACAAACAAAAAAAATGACATACTGATTGTATAAAAGGCAACAAAATAACCCATCAGTAGAGACTGGATCCTGGCAGTGTAACGGCTCGGCCTATCCTCCAGCAATAAGAGACTGATATGTTCAGAACTCTCCGGCTGCCTGCTGTCTGTTTGGCATTTGTCTCCATGGCAACGGACCAGACTGTCTGGCTTCAGCATAGGCGCACTGATGAAGTGGTGTGTTATGATAATAGTCATTGGAGGAGCGAAACCTGAAAATCTACAATGCATTTGCACAGATTCTCAATGGATATCCATTCTCGCCAATCGCAATTTAAGTTAAGCATCCTTTTCACACGGAGGTGTTTAAGAAAGATAGAGCGGATCAGCGGAGAAAGAGGAGAGAGCCAACAGTGAAGACACTGAGGAACTCATAGAGGAAACATTTGATAGTAAATATTTGGGCTAAAGAGACATGAAAAAAGACTTATGTGATATCCATGTATTACCACATTCTACTTAAAGCTGGTGTAGGAAGTTTTATTTTGCCGTATACGCACATCCCACAATACATTTTAATTATTATGTATTCATATGGTCTGAGAGAAAACTATGCCTCCTCTTGGCTCTGTTTTCACACTTTAGAAAATCTAGCAAGACAGGACACTTTGGCCAATCACTGGTCATTTCAGAAAGAAGGCCTTCCTTTTGGCTGTTGTGCAGATGTGTGTGCAGGTCCCCTCAGTGAGAGCCTGATTCAATGGCAAATAATCCTGCAAAGAAAGTTGCTAATAAAGCATTGGCGACAACTGCCTACACTGCAAAGCAAACCTAAAAAAAGAAGACAGACTCATCGAAGAGAGTCTAGGGCCACGTTTAGACTATAACTGCCCGACTAAAACCGCATAAAGTCTTTCTTTTGGGTTTAAAAAAAAAAAAATCCTTGCTCATATGTTAACATTGTGACAACGATCCTTGTGTACACAACCTAAAACGCTGTAGCATGCATGCCAGGCCAGAAACTGGCGCTGTAGGTTTGCAATGACACACCACAGAAGAACATCACGCGCCTGCACATAAAAGTGCTCTTCTACAGAGCAGTGAGTATATACACCCAAGAGGATGATGGCAAACTTTGCTGTTAATGACCTCAGTCGAGCCAGCAGCACAAACAGCTCTGTCATGTGACTAAAAACTATGAATACTAGTGAAGCATTTAAAACTTGGAAAGAAAATGTCATAGTAATGTAATAGTTTAGCTTTCTGCTAATCAGAGCCAAGGCTCAAAGCTTTGGCTTTATGCAGCTATCATTAGCAAGAGCCTCAAATCACAGTCTGCCCTCCGAGCAACTAAAGACCACCTCAGCGGGAGGAGTGCCAGAAGCAGCTCAGAAGACAGACCCCCAGTTAGCAGATGCAGCAACCTGCATCCAGCTAGCATAAAAACCCCAGCTCAATCGGACCGGACAAGCCCCAGAGTCCTTGTTAGCTCAGAAACTTTCTGTTGCTACCTGCGCACAGGCTAAACTCGGCACTGCTGCTGCTAGCAACCAGCCCACTGTGACACCTGGTGCTGGTGGAGTAATTCAAACTGTTACAGTTGCTTAACAAAGGTCTTTTTCCAAGCTGTTGCCGGCTCTCCTCCTGGGATAAGCATTTCACAGCGGCTGCAATGAGGCGACAAAACCACCATTCATGAGCTTTAGAAGGGCTTCTGAGGTCGCAGCAGTCAAAACACAAAAAAAGGAGTGACTGTACCAGATATAAAGGAGGATTTTGCAACTGTGTCTCACCTTTGCACACTAACCGACACACTGGCCTCCCTTGGTGGCGTTTGGCTCCTCTCATCCACTGTCATCGCCTGGGGCCCGAGCCCTCCCGCAGCTATCTGTCCAGCTCCTGTTGGCTGCTGCCGCTGCTGCTCCTCTTCATCCTCCGCCTCATCATTACCCGTCTTCTCCTTCCCTCTGCCCTCACTTTCGTTGTCGCTCTCCTCGCCTAAGATGTCATCCACCTGTTTGGTTTTTGAAAAAGGAGCTTTTGTGAGACGTTGTTCTAAGCTTTCGACCGGACCAGCTCACGGGAAATACGTGTCACTACAGCAAATTCCAAAAAACAATCAACTCTTCTCTCTACTTTCAGTTTTGTAGTTAACTGTTATATTAAGGTTGTCAAGCATGCATTAATACCAATTTTGCCAAAAATATCCTCATACTTGCATATCGACCGCTCTAAAGTGCAGATAAGCTTAATTACTTTCTCTCCAACCACTGAATACCGATAAGTCTTGGCCTTTCATTACTTTCTAGAAGACATCATCCACTGAATCTTATCTAACATTGCTAACTTTTGGGCCAGTTTCATTACATAACTTTCACTTGTAAGTAATCATGAACTAGAAGCAATGAAATGTACCACTAAATGAATAATGTCTGTTTAAAGTATCATGAAGAGGAACTATGGGCATTAGCTTATTCCCTTGATGCACTGCAGATTCCAATTAAGCATCCAATTATATCAAGAAAGTGGTTTCTCTAAATAACTGGGTCACATACGGTACTGTAATCTTTGAGGGTGATTAAACTTGGGGCCAACAGTTAACATTGTGTCATTTATAGATTTTTCCAAGAGAGTTGTCAAATTATCCAATCACTTTTTTTTTACTTGCATGCACAACATTTAAGAAATAAAATAAATGTATTCACTTTCCTGACAAGCGTTAACCAACAAAATCACTACCACTCTTATGTCTGTACAGTACATATAAAGCTAGAGCCAACAACTGGCTTTCTTGGCACAAAAAACTGTAAACATAACCCCTGGCTCTGTCCAAAGGTTAAAATAAAATCCACCCTCCAGGATGTAAATGGAGAAAAAGTCCAGCATACTATTCCCCTGAAAAACGTACACACTTTTGCACAACTTTCTTTCCTTTTTTATGGATTAAATAAATATATAATGTGTTAACTAATGAGTATTTTATAGGTTCTGGTAGGCTGATTTTATTAGCTTTGGGCAGAATCAGGCTAGCCCTGTCTCTGCTCCAGTCTTTGTGTTACGTAAGGAATGTTTCTTTTGACAGCTCATTACCCACCATAGAATTTTTGTTGATCCACTGAATTTTTCCTATAAGGAATAGTGACTAAGATATGCTTTACAGTTGAAAATTATCACAATATTGGATTTTTGGCCGATATCTGATATGCCGGAATAAATAACTCATTGGGCTGAAAACAGATACCAATACATCTACTTTTTTCCACCTAATTTTAGTGATCATCAAGTCTCTTCTGTAGTGTAATTAACATCATTTTATGCATACTCTTGTCGTGATGGCCCACCAGCAGACTGAGACATGAAATGCAATGTATGTGATATTCATTCATTGTGCAAAATAAGAAAAATACTTCAACTTAGGTTTTATGTTTTGTAAATGTTCACTTTGTCAATTAAAACAAACAAACAAAAAAAACTGTTTGTGATATCGGCAGAAATCTGCATCTTGTACAATTCCAATATTTTTAGCCAATACAAGCCGATACCAATGAGGTGCCAATATTATTTTGCATTCCTATTTGTCAGAGTTCTCTGGTGCATAAATTATTAGGTATCACTGTTTTCTAAAAAATCTCCAAAAGATCTTTGGCATTTATGTAATGTTATCTCAGTCGGGCTGCTTTATCAGTCAAGCTCTGAAAGTAACCTGTGGGTTGTTTTGGCTGTTTTGCCAATGAGCACAACGATGTAGGATGTTGACATTATGAAACAAACTGTAAATATAATGCCGTATAACACAAGAGGACCACAATTACAGGCTTGCCTCATAAAGGTACTTCAACAACTCTTGTGTACTCCAAAGTCTACAATAAAACATTAACTTGACATTAGTGGCAGTCACAAAGGTAGTCTTTATTGCAGGACTATTGTGGATAATACACAGGGGTTGATTGATTAAGTTCAGCACGCTGCAGATGAAATAATGTTTGAGGGAGGGTAACAAAATCATCACATCAAATTTCTACCATGAGGAAACAATCTGGAGCCAAACAGAACAGAGTTAATCTGTCTCTCTGTCTATCCTGCCAGCCACTGAAGGCAAATTTGTCACCTCCACCTGCTCATCAATTCTGTATTTTCTTGAGCAGCTCATAATTCATATACTGCCCCTAGGTTACTGATTATTTGGAGCAGGTTAGCCAATTGATAACAGTCAGATCAATGAAAATCTGAGGTGAATATTGCCACAGAGAACCGGCAGCCTCTTGTCCACTGACTCATTAGCAGCATGTAGCTGTGGGAAACATTGGGATTAGTGCAGGAGGACTTTCTCATGGGGGACGGAGCCAGGATCATTACTGGCATCAAGCCAGGCTCATTAAAGCCTCATTGTTTGGCTATTTGGACTGCCACAAAGCACCTTGGTAAAGGTAAGAAGGTAAGAATGCCTGAGGCAAGGCTGATCTGGAAATTAAAAAAAAAAAAGAGGAAAAAAAAAAAGAAAAGCTCTAAATAGGGTGCTGTTGGTTGTCCTCCAATTCCATTTGCTGAATTAAATTTAAATAAGAATGACCCCACAGGGCACTGTCAAATTACAGGGTAGGATACAAATAAGACAGAGGTTTTGTTTGTTCCCTAACTGCCAGCAACACACAATTTAAGATTTCATCTCAACATAAATTGCTTTTTTTTTGCACTAAAATGTTTCTCTCATGGTGGTTTTCCCATGACTACCTCCCATGTGCACTAACAGGGACAATTTTTTGGGCCTTGCTTTTGTGACAGTTCCTAGGGATTTAAACAGAGGTCTTTTTCTGTCAGTACGGTTGAAGTAAAGAGAGAGCTGGACATAGTCAAACAAAAGAGATAGGCTGGCGTTCAGACAGCACATTTGCCTACAGATAACAGATATGTCTATTAACTGGCTTAAGAACAACATTTCAGGTAAATCAAATCAATATTAGCAGCTTTACATGAATGAATATGGACATTTCGGCAGATGGATGGTATGAATCTATACTTTGGCATATACTTTGTAGTATTTTTTTGGGGTTCTGACTGACTCTATCAAAATCTGCAGTGATTTCACTTAAGTAAGTAAAAGTAGCAGTACTACAGTGCACAAATACTATATTTCAAGTAAAAGGCCTGCATTCAAATCTTTCCAAAGTAGAAAATGTATAAGAAAATAGTAAGTATTAGCATCAAAATATACTTAAATACGTAAAGTCAGAGGATTCTTTATGTAGAATTTGGCCTGTTTCAGAATAATATATATATTATATAATTAGATTATAATCATTGAGAAATTAAAGTATCAATCACATTAATGATGCAGCTGGTGAACGTGGAGCTTATTTCAATTTCTTTGGACATTGTTGTGGAAGCGTGTCGTCCATCTTTATATTCAGTCTATAGTCAACACTAAAATGAGGATGCAGTCCTGCGTTCTGTATGATGACACACTGTTGTCTCATTTCGTCACTTGTTAACAACTCTCTTTTTTTAACAAATGAAAAGGCTTCAAGATTCAAGAGTGGGGTATTTACTGATGTATTTTGTAACAATGAACAAAATGTGAAATTCTTTTAAGCTTGTGTTAACCACAGACCTTATTTCAAGCTTATCACTCTGACATACTTCTTAGCAAACGGGGCCTGACGCAAAAACACAAAAAATGAAAGGAAGATGTTTGTGGTATATTTCTCTGTCACTTTTCCCTTTTTTTGGTAAAAGCTAACTCCAGAGAGCAAGATAGATAAAGATAAGAGCAAAACACTTTACTGTGGAATGTGGTGAAATGTGAAGTGAAAACATGTTGTGTGTATGCATTGGCGCAGTTCTCATCTACTACTGACCAGTCTCACAGAGGCACTGTGCAGTACATGGGCAGCAGAGCCACGTTTGCCTCTGATCCTGAGCCTTTAAAAACCAGTCTTTAGAGCACTATGTCAGCTCTTACAACCTGAACAGAAATTATGGCATTGACAATCCCCACAAACACCATGGTAAAGTTTTTACAGCATCCTTTTTCTTGCTGTGATCTAAGGCCATTCAAAGAGCCCAACATGACCATTTTCAAAGCGCCACACGCCGCCCCCCCCACCCCCATAGCTACTTTACACTCAGGTCACTGGTCTCATCACTGCAAATAGAGTTTAGCACAGGAGTGATTCCAGGGCATGGAATTTATTTTTGGCTGAACGCTTCAAGGTGCAACACTATTGTGTTAGCCACAGTTTATAACTACACTTTGTTCTGCCGTGGTGCTTTATGTGTCTGGAGGTGTACAACTTGTACAGGATGGAAGAGCAACCATCAAACAGTGGAAGTTTTTTTTTTTTTTTTTACATGAACTGACACATCAGACACACAGAAATCACAATGAAAAAAGATCAGAAACTACAAAGATTTCACTTCTAAACTCTGAATATAGATACTTAAAGTTCAGACTCAAATCTGGCCTGAGGTGTTTCTCTCACTGAAAGATTCATGTATGGCAAAAGCAGCCAACAGTCATTCATTTTAAATGAAAGCCAGCAATTAGGAGTAGCTGTTACTGTGGGCGTAGCGAACTGCTGGCGCCCAGAGCAATGAAGTTTCAGCTTGAGCCGAGGCCAACTTAACGAAAATTTGCAGCCATTACAGGGCTTTGATTGAATTCAGCTGTATATCACAGAGTACTAAACACCTGTTACCACTTAACAGGTCGGAGCTTTAAAGTCTATTGATGTTTGTAGTTTGATCCTGATTTATTGCCGTACAAGTGTCAAAATAAAATAAAAGTAGAGAGCAAGTCTCTGCCAGCGGCCACATTCCAGCGGCGACATGGTTTTACTGTGTGTGTAATACAGATACCAAATAATTACGTGAAAGTGTTCATGTTTAACAACTTAAAGCCACATATCTATAATCCGTGTCATTTATAACTGGAAATTTAGCTCCCACCAGCCGTTGAAGAGGAGTGGGGCCACAGCAGTCACCGACAGAGATAAACACACAGTATACCATATACAGTCATACACAAATGTGCACAAAAAAATGTTAGGCTGATTGGTCCAGTAGTGCGCGATTAGGTGAAGACAAACATAATGTAGCAACTCCTGTCTGTTAAAAATAGTCTTCTAATGTTGAAATCCGAACTGAAATTGGCAGGATAAGAGCTGGTTAGCTAAATAAACAAAGTAGCATAAGGTTTCATTGTGATGTGGTCAAGGTCGGCTCAGTGAAATGATTATTAGGCAAAGGTAAATAATGTGTCATGAGGTGTTCAAATGTAACATCAAGAAAAAGAAAATTTTGTTTTTGATAAGAAAGTTAAATAATTAAGTGGTTTGGATGAGAAATCTTCCCAGTGATATAAAATTGATGTTAGAGATGAAATTGCAACCCGTTTAAACACCTATCATGAGATCTAATCATCTTATAATACAAAATTAAAACTATTTTTTTTCTCAAAGTAATTATTTCAATTAAAATAAAATCATTTATTTCCTAATCGCTAAGAACATGCCTGAAAGTGGCAGTAAAAACCGACTGTTAAAAAAAACATATTGTTGCCTCATCTTTCCACCAAATAATAAAAAAAGTATTGATGATAGTATTGAAAAAGATTTGGATCATTGAGGAGTTTCGATAATGGTATCGAAAGAATTAATACCCCCATCCCTATTTGTAGAGAGAACCATCTTAAAGGTTTCCAGGTGGAACTTAATAAAATGGTTCTACCAAGAACTCTTCTCCAAATGGGACAAGCGCCCAATCAGCAACATTATTTCTAAGAGTGTAATTATTGGCAGCTGACAGAAATCAATTCCATTCAAGAAACACTGCAAAGCTTCATCTGGGATAAAGTTATTCAAGTCAAAAACTTTCTGGCAAGCAAAGAATCAAGTTTTTAAGAGCACAGATTCACTTCAGTTCTGACTTTAAAAGGAAAATATAGACGTCTCAGAGCATTAACGTAACTCTGATGAGACAATAGCGTAATACAATACAATAGACAATAGCGTACCTGCCAAAATCAGTGGCAGAGTAGTTGAGGCAGGAACCCAAAGTGGGAGCCTGACACATTTCAACTCCGCCATCAATCAGCGCTCATTGTTCTGACCAATTTCCGCTTTCCCTGTGTTATTGTACACAGAGTTCATGTCTTCAGCAGACTGACGACCGCACAGGGAGAAATTTACATAGCAAATTCACACTGGGAGGGGAGGGGGGGGGAGGGGGGCTTATACAAGCTTTATTCCCTGACAAAATTACTCACTCCATCCAAGAAAGGTAGTCAGAGGTGGTAATAGGGGAAAAAGTTGATTGCTGAATGGAGTAATGGAGAATGGAGCGTTGACGTGTCATTTAATGTGGGCTCAGAGGAAGATAAGAGATCCATATTTATAAAAGAAAGCTCACCTGAGGTCTTGGGGAAAAAGGAAATGAATGCAAATGTGAGGAGAGGTAGACTACATGGTAGATCACAGATTGCATTACAAGTAATACAACCCCTCCAAAAAAAGAAAAGTTAAAAGTGGAGATTCTGGTAAAACTGGAGCACAAAGACCTCCAATGCCACTGCGCATATACAGTTGTATGAAAAAGTTTGGGCACCCCTCTGAGGCTGCATAATAATTTACTTTATCTTCACAGGAAATGATCAAAGTGGCATGCCATTCATTTCCTAATCAAAGCTGAGTACTGGGGTGTTTTTGAGACAAAAACTTTAAGTGTGGTGATATTCAATTGTATGTAATTAAATCAGAGGTTAGAAATAGGCTGTGCAAAAATTTGGGCACCCTTGTCATTTCACTGATTTGAATACCTGTAACTACTTATTGGAATACAAAATTGGTCTGATGAGCTCATTCAGCATTGAACTCCACACACAGGTGTATCCAATCATGAGAAAAGGTATTTAAGGTGGCCAATTTCATGGTGTTCTTCTCTTTGACTCTCCTCTGAAGAGTGGCGACATGGGGGCTTCAAAACAACTCTCGAATGACCTGAAAACAAAGATTACTGAGCATTATGATTTAGGGGAAGGCTACAAAAAGCTATCTCAGAGATTTCAGCTGTCAGTTTCCGATGTGAGGAACATAGTGAGGAAATGGAAGGCTACAGGCACAGTTCTTGTTAAGGCCAGAAGTGGCAGGCCACGAAAAATATCAGAGAGGCAAAGGCGAAGGATGGTGAGAATGGTCAAAAACAACCCACAGACCACCTCCAAAGACCTTCAAGATCATCTTGCATCAGATGGTGTGGATGTGCATCGTTCAACAATTCAGCGCACTTTGCACAAGGAAAAGCTGTACGGGAGAGTGATGCGGAAGAAGCCTTTTCTGAGCACACGCCACAAACGGAGTCGCTTGAGGTATGCAGAAGCACATTTGGACAAGCCAGCTTCATTTTGGAATAAGGTGCTGTGGAGTGATGTAACAAGGATTGAGTTATCTGGGCATAACAAGCGCTGTTATGGATGCCGGCAGAAGAACACAGCATTCCAAGAAAAACACTTGTTACCCACAGTAAAATTTGGTGGAGGTTCCATCATGCTGTGGGGCTGTGTGGCGAGTGCTGGTACTGGGAATCTTGTTCAAGTTGAGGGTCGCATGGATTCCACTCAATACCAGCAAATTCTTGAGAATAATGTTCAAGAATCCGTCACAAAGTTACGCCGGGGCTGGATATTTCAACAAGACAACGACCCAAAACACTGCTCAAAATTGTCTCAGGCATTCATGCAGAGGAACAAATACAATGTTCTGGAATGGCCATCCCAGTCCCCAGACTTGAATATCATTGAAAATCTATGGGATGATTTGAAGCGGGCTGTCCATGCCCGGAAACCATCGAACCTGACTGAACTAGAGATGTTTTGTAAGGGAGAATGGTCCAAAATACCTTCATCTAGAATCCAGACACTTATTACAGGCTATAGGAAGCATCTGGTGGCTGTTATTTTTTCAAAAGGGGGCTCAACTAAATATTGATGGGATTTTTCTGTTGGGGTGCCCAAATTTATGCACGTGTCTAATTTTGTTTTGACTCATATTGCACATTTACTGTTAATCCAATAAACCTCATTTCACCACTGAAATATTACTGTGTCCATCAGTTATTTGATAGATCAAAATGAAGTTGCTGATACAAACACCCATGATTTATAAATGAAAATGATGGAAATTGTCAGGGGTGCCCAAACTTTTTCATACAACTGTACCTGCATTCACCTGAGTTGTTCATCGGCTCAGGGTCGCATCAAAGGCCGCATGCCATATAGCTATTGAGTCAAGGGCAAGTCCCATTTTGACGGGAACAATGGCAACATCTTTACTCCACCTCTGCCTACTCCTAACGCCATGGAAACACTCAAATGTAGAATTCAACAATCTTTTTGAGGACACAAATCCTTGAGCGTTTCTGCAAACTGGAAGATGTTGGCTTCTTTTCACCGTCATCTCAGAAAGACGTGTTGACACTGCAGCTGAGGTTAGTCAAGGGTAGTTACATAAGGCTCAGCTGAAAACATTACTTTGGAAAGGAACAGCCTCAAACATGAAATACTTCAGAGAGTTCATTCAGAGACTTCAGAGAGCTTCTGTATCAATGATGCACTTTCCTGAGTTCAGAAAATTTTTCCCGACCAATTCACTCCTGATAGAATGGATGCTAATGTTTTGAGCGAAGACCAAAACTGGACATCTTGCCACAGTCAGATGACTGAGAATATTTCTGTCAGGCTGCTAAGGACAGTGCATAAATGAACACTGGCGCAGGGGGAATATTCATAGCGTTCAAGCTTTAGGGACTGATGATGGGTTCTGGTTCGGGTGATGGAGTGGCTTGTCTGGGAGCGGTAAATTGCTGGTTGTGTCGACATAATGGTCAACTAAACCTGACCCTGTAGCACTGGTCTGCATTTTAAACCGTGCCTGTGAAACTCAGTGAAATGCATAAACAATTTTCAGGACCATGGACAGCACCACTCACACAGCTTTCAGCGACAGACTGATGACTTCACGACTGCTGTGGCATTCTGGGCTTTTTCTGGTCCTTTTCTTAAACAACTAAAATTACTGCCTCGCAGATTTATGCCTCCCTGCAGCTGTCAAGTTGCAATTGCAGTTTACATCCATAAAATTCAAAGACTCAAACAACTTTGTTGTCTATCATATTGTGACAGAAAACTGACTTAGGTTAGGGGCTCAAACATGAAAAAGAAGCATTCACACCCATAAGACTCACATAAGTTCATACAACATTTCCACAAATCATTAAATCCATGTGTGCAATGCTACATTTACAAAGTAGTGCATTTTGCCCTGTTTAATAAGTATATTAAGGTGTGAATAAAAGAGTTCTTGTATGTTCTACTTTTGGCCAGAGGTACTCTGTAAGGGGTGTGAAGGATCCTCAGTGATGCAATCTGCTTTTCTTTTTTTTTCTTTTTTCTCTTGATTGTAAGGCTCTGAGAGCTGGATGTGAGTGCTGCCTGTGATCACAACTGCATGTTTGATGATTCTGGTGGGTTTTTTTCTTGCTTTTTCAGTGAGAAAATTGTATCTTTTTATACTATTAGACATTTGTGTTAAATCTTTCCCCAATAGAAAGTGAATTCTTAAGTTGTAGCCAAAACATATGTTTTGTGAGGTCACAGCCACCTTGACCTTTGACCTCATAATTCTAATCTAAGTGGATGTTTGTGTCAAATTTTAGGAAACTCCTTCAAGGCTTCCTTATGATATAACTTTTAAGAAACTGTGATGGACGAAATTTCACCGTGACCTTGGCCTTTCATTGTCAAATCTATTCAGTTCATTGTTAAGTCCAAGTAAACGTTTGTGCCAAATTTAAAGAAGGGGTTTGCGAGATATTGCGTTCACAAGAATGAGACAGATGCAAGGTCACATTAACCTTGACCTTTAACCACCAAAGTCGAATAAGTGCATCAAATCCAAGTGGATGTTTGAGCCAAATCTGAAGTAATTCTCTTAAGGCATTCTCAAGATATTGCTTTTCAGAGAATGGGGCGTATGGAAATGTGTCGGTTATTTCTGTCAAATATGATATTGAGCCCAAATATCTTTGGGTTTTAAATTATAATTCAGAAAAAACACCCAATTTGAACATATCAGCCTAAACAATTGGGAACTGTAATGGGCAAATCTTGTTCTTGTGTCATTTTATGAAACAAATTGACTGAGAAAATAATCTTCACATTGATTAATACTGAGAATTATTTGTTGGTAGTAGGCCAAATCCAGAAGTTGATAAACTATCATGCAAGTGAAAAAGCACTTATGTGACAATTGCTTCCAGCCCTAAAACCATAGACTGGAAAAACTTTGATGACTGGCATTTTAGCCAACCAACTGAGGGGACGCTTAGCACTTGGTCCTTTCAATCAAAGCATCCACATACTTTAATAATTAAATGAAACATTAAAATAAATAAAATATTTAATAAAATGTTAACAGGTGAGTTATTTAAAAATTCATCCCCACACAGTTGTCCTGAACAGGATAATTAGCTATACAGACCAAAACTGTTTTTTTTGTAAAAGGCTGTAAAAACATTTATTTTCTCTGGTAAAATTGGGCATTTTACATGGAGATTGACTCGCTATTGGTGCCAGCCTCAAGCGGCAACTGGAGGGACTGCAGTTTTTACCACATGTTGCCTTCATTTTCAGGCCTAAAGGTTGTTTCCTGGTCAGATCCCGTAGTTTCAAGTGTTCTGGTTCCAAACATTTTAAAGGAAAACAATGATTTGACATAACTTAATTGCACACAGAACAGTGCAACTGACATGAAAGGATCACATCACAACCCCCACTATTCATCTGCTCTGCAAGGCCTATAAAAAGCACAATAATCTCCACGGACTGGACGCCAAACAAATGCAAGTATCGCCATAGCATTTCTCTTCATAGCCTTCACATCTTATCAGAGCTTGGGGCTTTGTGCTGAGACTTCCTGTGAAGCCACAAGATGAGAAGCAGAACTTGTATAAGGTCATGGCAGCATGGCCAGCTGAGGAGGAGCCTTGCACTGCAATTTAAGTAATCTTGGGAATCAACTGCGAAGAGCATAATTAAATATGGTTTTTAAAATCGACAGAAACCTCTCCGTCAGCTGAGTCAGATCTTTCACACCATGTGCTATTTTATATCCGTGGGAGCTCCGCTGGGACTGCTGTGATACTTCACACAAAGCTGTAATCACATATCTGTTGCCACCAAGCAATAAAGGCTTTCATATATCCAATGGTTCCAGAAGCAAAAAATGGGGCAAAACACTGTCCTGGGACCATGCGATTGGACAAAAAACACATTATTATGCCTTATTGTACGGACATGATTATTTTTCGACAAAAAACAGTGGTCTCCGATCCTTTATTTATCTTAATAATATGACAAATATTCCTTAATAAACCCTCTATTCTGCAGAGCTATGCAGAGGCTTGTCCTCCAAAGTACCTCACAGGGATTAGATCTCACCAAGGATGTGGGAGATCAATACCTGCAGGCGAAGGGAGAGCTGGGTTCACTGTGACTGATGACTGAGCTGGATCTCCTATGATCCCGGGCTTAATGAGCCGCTTCTCTAAGGGCCCCCATGGCATCATACATGTCACACCGACACTGACCTGTGTCTAAATCTTCACCTTACTATGTTTTATAATCATTCATGACTAATCCACTCATGTGGCATTGGATTTCATTTGCATTTTGTGAACCAGAACAAGGAAAGGGATTGATAAATTCCTTGCATTCTGGTATTTGTAGATTTTCTACCTCTTGACCAAAAGCGAATGCCACAGTGCCTTTCTCATTTTCTTTGGTTATGTGGCACCAATTTCAAAAGTATGGTTGTCTTTTTAATGTAAAGACAGCCTAGTTTTATGAAAAGACTTGACTTCACTTATGTTTTCCCTACTATGATGAAATGTCTCCAATGAGAAAGGTTGATAATCCCTTTCATCAGAACGAGCTTTATTTGGGTACAATGAGAGTTTTTTTTTGTTAATAAGCAGAAATGCAGAGAAATTTTCAAGCTAAGAACCATTACTGTCTTTTTTTATAGTGTAGTAGTTCACTGAGGGAGTTCTGACATCAGTACAAATACGCAAATATCACAAGACCAGGTAATGAATGACTGTGATATAACTAACATTTAGCTCCTGACTATCACTGACATTACAGTCTCTTCCAGGAACCTGCAGAATCACAGCCTGATCTATATATTTCCCACACATCTCGCTGTACGGTGGTCTACTTCTTATTTTTTTATGATTCCCATCTTAAACTTTGCTAAAAATATATTTATCAGCCGTCTTAAACACTGGCTATTAGAAGTTTTGTGTCTCCACATCCCTCGGTGCTCCAGTTAAAAGCAAGTCCAGAGGGAGAAATCCATTATTGAAGAAGCCCATAACGTAATACACCCACAAGGCAATGCTGTCTTTTCAGTAAAGGATACGGCTCATCATGGATCATCTGAGGTCAAACTGGGAGAGTATCTGGGTGGCGTTTTTGTGTAAGTGGGAGGAGAGCTTCAGGAGCTCACTTCGAAAAGAACCAAAGCAGAGCTCAACACTAACTTTTTAAAGTGGTTACTGGGCTGGCATGAGCTTTGGGCTGCTTTTGTTTATTTTCAGTTACTTATATTTTGAGTAATTAAGATAATGTACAGTTATACATCAGCTTAATTATGCAAATGTGACATAAAATAATGTTTAAAAGCTAAACTGCATTGTCCCAGATTTAGATTCTGACTTTAATTGTCATTGTGATCAACGTTTGATTTTGTTCACAGCCATGTGTTGATAAAATATCAGTTTGTTGATATAATAAAGACTGGTCACATATGAGGAAGCCATTTTTTTGGTTACAGAAAAAACTGTTCAAAATGGCAAAAAAAATGCATATCTCTTCGTAGCCTTTGCATGAATGATTGCTAAAAGGTAGACAGGCACTCATCCCAGATATTAAAATAATAGTGAAAAAAAAACATATATTATTATAAAACATATTAAGATTGGATGTAAATCTCCACAGTGTTACTGTCATTTGGTCTAGAAAAAGTTCTTAGAGCAAAGGTTACCCAAATCTGAGCCGCTGAGATTAAATAGAATTTTAACATAGTCATTAGGTGGTCTAGACATAACGCATTAAAAGATGCCAAAGATAAGAAATCTAACACCAAGCTTTTCAGTAAATTTTTGTTGGTCCAACATTAGAGAAATATTCAATTGACAGTTTCTTTGACGGAATTAATGTTGTGCTGTCACAATGGAAGGTGGCCGCACAGTCAGGGTAACGATAGCTCAGCAGGCTATCCTGAAATCTGAGAGCAAAACATCCTAAAACAGCATAATGTCATTGTTTACTGAATTAGCTTCTCAAGCAAAAAGTCCACGCTAGCTGCATAAGCGATCTGTTTTGCAGGTTTTCAGTTGCATCAAATCAGATGTTTGTTTTTTTTTTTTTTTTTCGAAGATCAAGCAGACATGGTTCCTCATTTTTAACATATACAGTGTGGAAAGGTTTTATAAGGATCTCCCACTTGGCGGCATAAATCTTTCAAATGGCGGTGTTCTTTGGCCCATTAGTGGGTGTGCCACTGGTAATCCTACGGGCTATAACTGCCAAAGTTTGGAGTTCACAGCTGCTTTTAGCTTTTAGTTTTATTTTGTGTTTGTTTGGTTGAGTCTCAAAGTCTTTTTGAATCCAGGGCCAGTGATCAGGTTTCTTGTGTACTGCAGCTTATTTATAGCTTAGTGATGGTAAGGTAAGTAGACTATAAGCACTGTTAATTATTAAACTATCTGACCCATTGTATGCCGTATTGTCCTATAAGTAATTGATGAAACTAGTTTGAAATAGGGGTGTAATGATACATCGATCTGGACCTACATATCGATTCAGTGATCAATGACACCAATATTATCAATGCAAAGTGAAAACATTGATGCATTACATCATCTTAGAGATACACCTTTATTTTGAAATTCTCATGGCACATCTGTGTCACTTTTTCGATCCAAGCACACCCACTTCTTTATCATTCAAACAGTGCTAACAGCCTAACAAAATCACACGGTGGCAGACTTTGTGACATCAGCAAAGATGGTATCGTTGTTCAAAGAATCAATGTTATAGCATATCATGAAATAAATACAAATGAATATAATTAAATTTGCAGTTTACACCCTTAGTGCTAAATGGATAAAACTTGCTTGCCAAGCTGACCCTATAATCAAGACAACAGACCGTCTAAGTAGTAATGTGTTGGCTTTGTGCTTACTTTATATGTAATGCAACTGCCTTCGAGAACCACTGGCTTGTCATTTAAGTGAGGCAGCAGAGATACCACAAAAGAACCAAATTATATTAATTCTGAAGCACATTTTAGGATTAGGCAAAATGGGTTGCATTTAAACTAATTTCAATGAATTATACATTATTTTTAATTTGTTGTGGATTAAAAGGTGACAGTCCTAGAACATATGATTACCTAGGACAACCTTTCCTGACAAGTAATATCAAACAAAAAAAACGAATGGTCTATATGGTGCATTACAGTGTATTTAAAAGTAGTCGATGAAAGAGAATGCAGACAGTCCCAGTCATCACACAGCCAACAAGAGAACAGCAATTTCCAAGAAAGGTCACCCAGGTGGTACACTGATGTCGTTCTTTGCTGGGTAACTCTGCGCATGTTGCTCCGGGCAAACTGACACATAGCAGCATGTAACCACTGGTGACATTTAAACATAAGGCTGTCTATCTGACTCAGATGTGTACTTTGCTCCAGCCAATTAAGACTGGTTCTTTTCATTTGCCCTGAAGATGTAGAGTGTTTAAGAACGTCACAGACTGCCCTTTAGCTAAGGCAGTCCGAGGAGGCTGACATTTGAAATACAGTGTATCTACAAAGGGCCATTCCTTGGAGTCAATTTCTTTAGTTTTCTACGGTACAAAAGGTGTTGGACATGGATTTTGCTTTGCTTGTAAGAAGTAAATAATCCAACTTCCAAATTACAATAGCAATTCCTGAGCACTGGGAATGGGTTTTAAAGACACAGGTATATGTCAGGTTTTGCTCTCAGGTCCATGCAGAATTCTCATAACAACTGATAAATTTAGCGCCTGACATTTTCTTTTGGAATATATTACATCATTAGAAGCATTTCAAAGCCTTCAAAATGAAAGGAATGAGCTTTGCCTGCATCCAAAACATCCAGATGGGACAAAAAACACAATCAAATCTTCTCTGCTCATCTGTGAACTTCACTCAGCTTTATGCTCAAGCGTTCACAAATGTCACATTTGCACAAGAAGTGCTTCTGGTGTTTGGGGGAACAATGGCTAGTGTAAGTACTGGACAGCTCATTAACCAACTCCATCTTCAACTATCAGAGTGCCACATTAGCAAGAGCTTAGCCTTTCATAAAGATTGAAAATTAAAGCCCAAGCACAGGACTTTGACAGAAAGCGTAGATCTTTGTGGTTCTGAGATGACATGAATGAAAATGCAGTAGTTTTGATAACTTCTCTACTAGAAGTGATGACACAGGGCAGTTAGATCCTGGCCCAATCCCATTTATTTTGTTTTTGAGTGCCCTTTGTGTTACAATGGCTATAGGGGCTATAATCTTCCCCTGTGAAATGGGGAAACCCTTCAAGACCCTGATATGTCATCATTAAAGTTAGTTGTAGATGGTGTTTGCATAAACCAACATGACAATGGCAATAATTATATAATCAGAATGCTATCTGCCATTTAGAGATAGTTAAGTATAGGCTTGGTTGGTATCACAGTATAATGATATACCAGGGTAAAAGAAATCCCGAAGATATGTTTGGCAGATATGTACAGGCACTCCTCTTTCTATTAAACTCATTGTATGTAGTGCACAGCACGCACCAGCAGAGCTCAGTCTGGGGTCTCTACTGGTGGAACCAAAGTGGAGCTGGTAATTGTTGGAACAGTGGATTCAGTAACTAGATAACTAGCAAGAGCAACAAAATTGATTTGGGTGAGTTTCACATTGGTGCTGTTGAGTTTCAGCTAAGTGAGTTTTATGATGAGTTTAGTAGGCAATGAAGCCTCATCAGTCTTCCTTAACCAAGAGAAAGTTGAATTCAAAAGGTGTACAGTTGTATTTCTTTTTTTAAAACAGAAAAGAGGTGAAAGAATATAACTTTCCTTAACATTTTGTGGGTTTCTATTGTGAATTTATTAGTCTAAAAAGCTTAAAGTAAGTAGTGTACTTTCTGTCTTGACGTTATACCGTAAAACCCCTCATACCCCTGTGAAATTTCAGAAAGGTATGAAATTTTATATACTGTCCAAGCCTGGTAAAGCATGGATGCTCGTGATACATTCAAAAGGTTTAAGGCTATAAGAGAATCAAACAAGTCTGTTTCATTATCAGCTACTGGTGCCATTTTGGTTAACATTAAAAACCCTTGCTCCTACCCTGCCATTCTGCAATTTTTTTAATTCTAGGAAAACAAAGGATTTTTTTTGTACACTTGTTTTAAAGAGAAGGACAATCATCCATAAAAACAAACTTAAATTACGATAATGCCATGGCTGTTGAAATTTTTAACTTTATATTAAAAAATTTGGTTTCTTGTGCTGTTGATGATTTCTCAAAACACTTAGTTTGGAGTGTGCCTCTGAAAAAACCTCTGTTTCGAGGGCCTAACCCTCTATTCCAACAAGAATTGTGACCCCAACCCTAAGATGTTAACACAGGGGTAAGGGCTAAGTGATAAGGGAAAGGGGTCAATAGGGTTTGTGCCCTCGTCTCGGTAGGAGTTCAAAGAAGATGAATAAATACCAAATTAGTAGCATGAATTATCAAATTGTGCCTAATATGACCCATTTTCATAGGAGTTACATACAGTTAAAAGGACTCAGTAATTTGATTATAAAACATGTTATGAGGGAAAAATTTATAATCTAATAATTAATCCATATCCATTAACCTCTGCTCAAAATGCTTTCTAATGAAAAACTATAAAACATTAAATATATTCATGCGATCAACAATGACTCAAGGCCATCCATTTCCACGACATATTGTACAATTTGCATTCATTCATATAATCACGAAAAATACACTTTTTAATAGCACATTCTCTGCTTTTCAAAAACCCAGTAGAATTTCCAAGGAGGGGGCAGAGAACCCTTCTCAGTCTATACATCTGGACTCAAACACAATCACACAATGTATCATTTCCAGTTTAAAAATAGAAACAAAATTTCCAGTGTACTTCCTGCTGCGGTTGTCATGGTGTGTAATAAACACAGACGTGAACTCTGAAAATATGTCCTGCTTTTGCTGTAGTTGCTGTACATGAAGGACAAATTGAGCTGCAGCAGGTGCAATTACCTTTAGCAAGACTGTTTCATCTGCTACTATCAAGAGTACGGTCACTGGGTTACAATACTGGCTTCCAAAGCCACAGGCAAGAGCAAAACCAAACCAAATTGATTCAAGAGTCTTAATCTGTTCTAACATAAGCTTTTTAGCCAACAGAAATATCCTTAAATGAATAAGTCAACGTATTTTCAAAGTCATCAATAGGGTATTTCTTCATCTTCAAACACAAAAGAAGAGATTTTTATCAGTAGCATCCTGAAAGCTTGGAGATATGAAATGAAAAGAGAAATATTAAACAGCTGTTGGCTTTGGCAATATTCTAGGTCAGTCATTTTAAGAGGATATGAGATGCAGCCCTGCATCTTCTTCAAACACAAAAGGTGTAAAAAAAAAAAAAAAAAAAGAAGAAAGTCTATTTTCAGAAAGCCATGGCGCAGCAGTTCTCAGACTGAGCAGTCGCCTGCAGCTACAGTTATTTAACTTCAGAATTCAATTGCGTTAACAACTGGGCAGCCTGTTTGGCATCCCACTAACAGGAGTCGGTTCGTCATGGAAAACATGACCTTTCACACTGACATCCAGATCGTTCAATTAAATCTTAAACAAAGTACCTTTTTCCTTGCAGGATCTATAACCTGTGATTGATTTAGTGGTTTGAGGAGAAAAAGACAAAAAGCTTCTCTGTCAGAGCAGTTTCTTTGTAAAATTCTTAAAGCTTTTCCCTTATATTTATTGTGTCTTGTCTGAATTCATTGTGTGAATCCTTAATAACTTTTTCACCCCCCCAAAAACTTCTGCAAAGGCTTTTTATGAAACCTTTTCTGCTTCTGCTTCACACACTGCTAGAGTGAACAGTGTGAAGCACATTAGCTCCAGTAGCATTAACCCTTTGGAACCTAAGCAGATTGGCCCGATTAATTTTAAATACACGGGGTAAAAGGCAATTAAATGACTCAAAATTTAGTGTGTGTGTGTGTGTGTGTGTGTGTGTGTGTGTGTGGGGGTGGTGGGGGTGGTGGTGGTGGTGGTGGGGGGGGGGGGTACAAGAACAAATAATCTAAGATTAATAATCTAAGAAAATCTTCTTTCTCACTTTGTTGAACATTTCTGGCCAAGTTGCAAGTTGCTCATTGCCTTTTTTTTTTATCCATGCTTTCGAAATAAATTAAACCAATTTGCTTCGGTTTTAAAAGTTTAAATACCTGTGGAAGGCATCTGAATGCAGCACAATAAAATGACATCAGTCCAGGTTTCAAAGTGTTTGGAAATCATTACTCACTTGCACAGTGCATGTAAAAAGTAAATATAGTAAATTTCTCTCCCTCTCCTCTCTTTCTGTGTGCAGGCAGGAATCAGTTTGGTCAGGTCATTTTGGTGTGAGCCTGTCATAATGTAAATGTAAACCTATGTGACACTTGACAAAAAAATATGTGAATGTGGGATAACCATCGCAACACAACAGCCTGTCAAAAAAGGAGGTCTCTGTGTGTGTTTGTGTCTGATTATCAGTGCTGAGTGAGTGGATTTGGCAACTGTTTAGACTTTTTGTGGTTGATTGTATTTTTTGTTATAGTTGTATTTTTTTCACAATCTGAATCTTTACAGTCATTTACAAATAAAAGGACTGAGAGCTTATCTTAATTTTTTGCTACATTAATGCTAAAATATACAACTATTGCACTTATTTTATTAAAGCTGTATGTTCTTAAAATTTATTTTTTTTAAAAACTCAGTATTTTATCATGTCATCAAGAATATTATTACCACAAAAATACCCTGAACTATCATTATATTATATTATAGCCATGTCCCCACCCCTAATAAACAGATTTATGCATTGCCAATGCTGCTACCAGCATGTTTTTGTTATACCTTAGACGGAATTCCAACATTATCAATACACATTTGGAATTACTAACTGACGAGAAAATCTGTAGTACGAAGGCAAACCACTCCCAACAGAGCCACTCGGACAGAAACACAGCCTCTGATTGGCCTGACAGTCTCAAAGGCATCATAGATGGCTAGTGGACGGCTAACAACAGCTTTTTTCAACACAGAAAAATGGATAAATAATAAAAAATGACATTGGGTGTCATTCTGGACTGATTTTATATAGTCTCCAAAAAAAAAAAGACACCAGGTACAAAGCCTCTGAAAGGGATACAATCGCACTGGATTGACAGGATTTGCTAACGTTAGCCAACACGGTTATAAAAAATGAAAAAATACACATTTGAATAGTAAGTTCAGCATTAGAACTGCCTTAATTTTTTTAACATTGCGATGCACCTTCAACAAGTACAAAATATTAGATTTGGTTTATTTTTAAGGCAAAAATTAAAAGTACCTTAGTGGTAACCAATGTAGCTTTTCAATGAAAAAGAGAACAAATACTTTCCACTAACCAACACGTGACTTCACCTTGTACATGGTTTGCCGCATGCCACATCCCATGTGAACAATCCATACAGCTCTTTCTTCGCAATAAACACCCACTGAGTGGCCCTTGACAGATCACACATTTTTCCCCCGCTGAAGCATCAACTGAATTCTGACTCCATTAAAGAGCATTTATCTGAGCGGGAGGTGCAGAGCTCTCAGACATTAGTAATCACTTCACATGCCGCGCAGGG
The DNA here is from genome assembly GCF_026936395.1 of Plectropomus leopardus. Taxonomy (NCBI): domain Eukaryota; kingdom Metazoa; phylum Chordata; class Actinopteri; order Perciformes; family Serranidae; genus Plectropomus; species Plectropomus leopardus. The sequence continues at coordinate 5,382,271 of NC_142192.1, forward strand.
GAGGCAAAAAGTACAAAAACTAGACTGATGTAAGGATTTGCATATCAGAAAAGATGTAAAGACGGTAAAGTAAGAAAGATGCAACATTAAAGACACATTTTGTGTACAAAGAAATGACATCACGTGGAAAGGATGCCAGTCAACCAGACACATCACCGCAAAATACAACCAGGCCACAAAAACCTTATGAGAAAGTCCTTGCTGCCCCAGCATACAAACATCCACATCCATAATCCTATAAAGTAGATTGACCACTAACCTTGGTCAACACACCATGCGGCTACTTACCAATAAAAGCCTTCAAATGGGTTGCCAGTGAAAGACTTCTATTGTGGTGTAAGCAAGCAGTAAGTGCTGAGTTTGAACATAAATACTTAATTACAGCTCCATCAGAAATACAAAAAAGAGGCAATCAGAAGGCTCTCATCTGATGCAGTTAAGAAAAGGAGGGATGGAGAGAAAGAAAAAGGTACAAATAATGAATCAGGAGTGCAGGAGTGTTGAATCGACTGAAAGCCTCACGCAGCAAGTCATCCGAAAATCAAGATGTTTGTGGTGACATCAATAAAGCTTGTTTGATTGTGGGGACTGGTGCTGTTCGGCTGGCTGATGCAAAGCAAATATACTATAGGTGGATACACATATACCCCACTGTGAGGCTGCAATGAAGATTTAACCCCGAAAGATATCACAGAGGCACTGCTGAAACACTGTGTATTTGAATGCCTTGGTTAGTGTATATACACCCTCCAGTTTCTTACAGACCATGTGAACTCTGTCACATCAAGCAAATTAAAACAAGGAACAAAACACTGAATAAGGCTCTACCACAGATTGAAAAATAATAGCAATAATAATAATGGACGTAGTTAATGTGACCTCAGCCATTGGTTTGTGGACTCCCATTCTGAAGCATCGAAGTTTAGCATTTATGGACATCCCTATTTTGGAATCTTTGGAGCCAGAAGTGACCATATTTGATTAAGTGGGTGGAGGTAACCCAAACACTACCTGCTAGCTTGGGGAGGGGGGTTTAATATTAGGGTCCTCTTTCTACATCAACTCCTACATCAGTTTATGGTGTATGTCTTATGTCTTTAATTCTGTCAAAAAAATCCTGTCAAAGTTCCCTGCCATCGTCATGTGTTTATTGGAAGGGACATATGCGCATACTCTAAATATTGAAGGGGGTGTGTCACCTGCGTAATTCCTTAAATTGACGCCTATGGCGACAGCTAAATTTATACTTAATAATTTATACTCTGCGAATCTAGGCACACACCGTGGTTACATTACCCAACAAACTTTGTCACCATGCTAGCAATTTGCCCATGGAGGGAACCCATCTTGTAACTCAAAGCCACCATGCTCTAATTATGCGTAACTTTAAGTGAGTTTTATAAAAAATCACCCTGTATACAGTTGTTATGAATGTTGAAATTAACTACAGGGACCAAAACAGTTTTTTTTTTGTTTGTTTGTTTATTTTCTGTACCGAGCTAATTTTTTCTGCTGTAAAATTAGGCATTTTAACATGCGAACTGACTCGCTCTTGGAAGCAAACTCAAGTGGCCATTAGAGGAACTGCAGTTTTTGGCACTTCCTTGTTAGCTTCATTTTTCAGCCTTGGAGCTGCCACTTGGGGCTCTACATGTAATAGACTCACTATAATTATAGATTTTCAAAGCCTTTCTGTACATTCCTGCTCTGATACTTTGAATGCTGTTTTCTTTTTTGAGGGCAAAACAATAGCAAGCAGAAGGTAGCACCATAATCCCTCCCCATTATTACCTCTCTATCCATGCTGTCCAGATCTTCCTTGCAAAGTGTGTAGAGAGGCATAGTTTCTGACATGCTCGGCTGTCGTTTCCGACGGGACGGCCCCGGCTGCTCATCATCTTGGCTAGACCCCGTCACGTCATCCTGCTGATTCTTTGAAGTTCCCCTGTGATGAAGTAACAGACACACAAGCATAAAACATGAATATGAACTGCTTTAGTGATAAAATTAACAGACAAATCAGCCATCAAAACAGCTTCTATCTCTCTGTGAGAACCTATTCACATTGCCTTCTTAAGAAATAAGAGATAATTGCTTTCTTGTTTATTTTTGTTGTCTTGTTTGCTTGTTCTAGTTTTAAGGGCATTCTTATGTTACAGTTATCCTCACAGGAACTGCAATCGCACTCCATAATCAGCACATTTCACAACAAAGTCTATTTTCTGATGTACAGTGAAAGATTAAAGAATGAGGCTGGGAACCAACAGTTACAAATAGGAATGGGAATCAAGAACTGGTTCCAAATTGTCCAATCTATTGGAATTGTATGCCTCCTATTTAACAATTCCTTTTATTAATGTTGTCATGTTTTTCTGACACTGTGGGCATAGTAAACCAATAACATCAATCTCATGTGTCTAATCTGCTGGAAACTTTTGACAAAGAGGTCACAGTGAAGAATAAGAAATGGGCCAAAGAGTGGCATCATGAAGAAATATGACAGCGGTGCTGCTGGTAATGTCTGTAAAATGGTCATTTCAAATAATTGTGGAAACTCCACCTTTCTGCACAATATCGGCTCATATTCTGGGAATGTCATGTATGTGACACTACACAAAAGTGCCACTGCTTCCCAACTAGGAACATTAATGGTTAACTATTGATTGATTAAACGTGGAGAATATTTTTTACCAATTCTGCATGTCTGTACACTGGGGTAGCACTAGCACTATTCTGTACCACATACTGAATGCGCATAAATATTGCTTTTAATTGAAAAAAGTGGTTTGGGGGTTTAGTTGCTCTTTCAGATAATGAATAAAACAATTGCATTGATGCTAAGAACCTTTGTCAGCCTTGTATTTCAACACACAATTAACTGATCAGGAATCAATAAAGAATCAGACCAATGAGCAGAATCAATAATGGCACCAGTATCAATAAATCTAAACAAGTCTTCCTCTGCAGCGAGGGCCTATTAGATGTAAATCTCATACGAGTGGTTAGTTCCTCTTGGCAGTGCTTAATTGAACACATCAACTTTGATGATTAAATCCCAGTTTATGCTAGTCCCTGAAAACTCCGCAGTGCCTCCAATCCATGAATTATGCGGGCCAATTTCATGCTCCTGATTATTAATTGCAGAGTATCATCACAGATAGATTCAATTCAAAACATTAAGCCTCCATGACTTTCCAGTAGGGAGAGATGGCAAAGTTAGCTTTTATTCCTCTAGAGATGCAAAGACAAATACACATTAAGACAGAGGACACACTCTTCATTAGCATCTGTGACTGACAGATGAATGACAAACGGAGTGAAAGATCACAGAGGTGACTTTGAGGAACTGTAAAGCGTTCCTTGCACCTGCCACATCATTCTTGTCAAACTGTGGGTGGAAATTAAATGAAGACGCGACTGGAAAATCAAATATTTATACAACTGGATCAGTATTTTGCACTGGGAGTTTTATTCTAGTCGTATAAAGTAGCCTGGATTTTACTGTACTTTTCTTTACGACTCAGACTACTGATACAAATAAATACAACACACATTCCAAGGGTCTTGTAGGAGCTGCACAACACACTTCCTGCCACCAAACGCTATAAGAAATCCATACCATAAGAGGCACGTTGGGGGTTATTGTGCCTCTGTTGATAGCTGAGGACGCTGTATGTCTCCCTTGAGGGAGATTCATATAGTAAGTGTTGCACTACACCAACAGCTGTCTTTGTTCACAGAGAAGGGAGAGATGGAAATGAGGCCCGAAGGACAAATCAACACATTTAAGATCTGTTATGAGCCATTCTGTAGTCACCACTTAACAGAGGTGCATCAATAGCATGACTCTCACTTTTTTACATACTTCAGCTCTGCACAAACCCCAAAGGTTTTTCTGAATGCAATCAAAAAGGGTGTCCACTATTCCTGTCAATATAAAGACTGACAGAGACTGCAGATACTGCAGGGCCAGGCAATATCAACATTTATTTTTCATTTGTTAGTAGAAAATAATCCCTTAACTGTAGTGTTGCCATTAAAGGGATACTCCACCAACTATACAATCAATTATCATCGCACCCATTATTGAGGAGTACCACACAGCTTGTGAAAACTGTTTATCCCAGCTTTGGCTTTGAAACAACATGTGACATTTTAACTCTTTGCAATAGATGTGATCTGCCAGTGCCTTCGTTGGTATTTTTACTTATTAAACTCAATTGCGAGATGACTCTGTTTCCATTGAGTGATGTTATGCAACTTCTCCTCTCACGATAACATTCCTAGAAGCATATCGATGGATCTTCAAGCCATTAGCAGGTTTATTTCTATTGCAGCCACTGCACTAGCCCTCATTATTTCCAAATGAAGATGACGTCGGCGTGTTATGCGAGCAATAACAGAAAAGCAAGCCCCTTTTACGTGGGAGCGGACATACGAGGGATTTCTGGGAGGTGATAGTTCATTATTTCACAGAGGATGGATTCAAAACTTCCAGATGATCTGCTCAACTTTTGAAGGGTAATGCGATGCAAAAACCCATCTATTATTTTGTCACTTGTGGGAGAATCTTCAGATACTTCATATCCCTAAAATCTGAACAGCCTCTGTGACAAGGTTATGTTAGTCAATAAACCATAATAATTTATAAAAATATTGAAACTATGTCATTAAAGATAAAATACAATTATTGGACATGTTTCTGCATGTTTTCTGCTTACAAAATAAAAAAACAAAACATATTGATCCAAAAGATTTTTAAAATGCGAAATAAAAAACAGAAAATTCCTTAACACTGAAAGTTATCTGAACTATGTGCATTGTTTAATTTTTGAGATAGGTTCATTTTCATGAGCAGAGTGCAAAGGCATTGGGATAGACTCTTCCTCTGGAGCCAACCCACCGTGCGTTTTTGCATCATAGGTAATGTAGACAATGACATTATTGGGAGCGTACAATGTGATGAGACGGAAGATGAAAGCCTCCGATTTCAGCAGCAAAAAGAATGAATGTTCTGGCTATTATGTTTTTTATTTTAGATGGATATATATACAGCATTATGCAACCGTGATTCCAGTGTCTAAAAAAATAACATTTGCACCACTTCAGTTCTGTTCTTACCTGAGACAAGACTGCTCTCTTTGATCAGAGAGCAACAAAGACCCTGACGCATGGTGGTAGGTTTGCGGCCGCGTCACCTGAGGGCCCCTGCGGATCAGCTTCCCTGTGACAGAGTCGTAGGTGCGAACCTCGGGGGCTGCAGCTGGAGGTCTTTGCTGGATGGGAGCTGGGTGGAAAATATGCTTCTGCAGGGAACCCTGAATGTCAGGGAATGCTGCTGGACTGTTGCTCCTTTGACAGACAACAAAAAACTGGAATTACCGCCTTGTGGTTGCATGTGTTTGTGCAGCAGTCAAGTAGCCCATAAAGTTTAAAACATGGATGCTTCACACACATCTTTCCTCTGCAAGAGAGGATCACCACAATCAGCACAGTTTCAAAGTTGGCCTAATAAACATTATGCTAAATATTATGATGTCGCAGTAAAGTTGACCTTTGACCATTTGGACATAAATTATCACCACATCATTATTTTATCCTTTTAGACATTGGTGCAAAATTTTGTCATAATTAGTGTATGAATTCTTCAGTTGCAGCAAAAAACCTATTTTGTATTTTATTCATTTATCTTCATTTATTCGCACCATTAAAAACAATCACAGAAAAACAGGTCAAAAAGAATACAGAAAAACAGGTGCCTGAGAGGTTAGAAACCCAAATGGTCTTTTAGAAATACCTCACCAAAGGTTATACAATAAATTACAAGTAATACAATGAATTATAATACTTTGATGCAAGCAATATACAATGGGGTCAGCGATTAACAACAAAAAGATCAAGACAAATTATGAGTGCATGTCTGCATAATTAGACTGTGGGTTAAAATATACTAATGAAGGCTCTTAAGGGGCTTGTTTCATCAGGCTGTCTCCCAATTCTCGCTTGAAATTATTAAGAAAAACTGAAATTATGTTGTTTTGGTGATATGCAAGTAGGCATTCCACAGCAATGAGCCTCTGTAAGGAAATGAGAATTGGCTTTGTGTGGTACGGCAAAAAGGGAGATCACAGTTATCAGAATGCGTGGAGTAATGAGAATGGATTTGTGAACTGCCAAAGTCATTAAAAGATTTGGCAGCAAATCTGGATGGTAAGTATATTTGTTAGTAAAAATGCAAGGTTGGAGTATGTTGAGGTTGTAAATTGAAAAGAGGTAAAGGTGAACTTGACATTCAACTACCAAATTCAAATCAGTTCATTTTTGAGTCCTCGTGGACATTTGTGTCAAAGTTGAAGAAATTCTCTCATGGTGCTCTTTAGTTATCATGTTCACGAGAATGAGACAGTGTCAGTTGAGTCCAAGTAAACATTTTTATGCCAAATTTGAAAAAAAAAAACCAACTCAAAATGTTCTTGAGATATCTATTTTATGAAAATGGGACGGACAGATTTACAACCTGAAAACATAGTATACCTGGCCACATCTAGTATCTCCAGCATGGAGTCATGAAAACTCAGATTTTGAATTATCTTAGGATGTGTTTGTTTTGTGGTTGATATTTTAGTAATATCCGTTGTATTTTCTCAGGCAGCAGTTTGTTAGTCGGCTCATTAAACAGCTCCTTTACCTTGGCGTCTTGGAGTAGTCCTCCTTCAGCGGGTACAGCTGCTCCTCCACCCTCTCCCAGCGCTCCAGACAGCTCCACAGCCAGTCAGGGTTGACTACATGGAGGTGCTGGCAGCCCTGTGCCTGACGGACCTTCTCGGTGCCTGGGTAACAGGAATCAAAGAGAGAGAGAAAAAAAAAGAAAATCAGAACAGAGTGTGACCTTACAATCTAAAGCTATTACCACAAACACACACTCTGGGGCTGCTGAATCATTTCACATCAATGATCAGACTTTCTGTCCTGAAAAAGAAAATTATTCTAATCAATATTATTTTGAAAGATAACAAGGAAGATTTTTCACTTTTCTGCCAGCTAAATTGTTTTCTAAGAAATCCAGAAAGCCATTGTTTTTTCAAATCCACAGAGAGTAGTGTTTCTGCTTGAATAAGTCCTATTGATGTTAAACACAAAGAAACCAATTGAATCTTTGAGCCTTGGAGCTGTTAACCCTTAGTTGTTTTAGTCGTGTATGAATATCACATTTCCTCTCCAGTGGGTGTACAGTATGCAGTGTCTGCTTTGTATTGAGCTGTGTATCATAACCTGACAAACTGATTAAAGGGATGTTCATTATACTGTAGTTTTCTCATCAAAGCTGGAGAGCAGAACTTTTGCCCTCCTTCCTTCTGGGTAATTATACAAACACTTTAGACGTACATTTATGATGTATGCCTTTATCTGAGCTCGCCACATTGACCATACTGAAGCTGTTGATTGTTGGAGCACTGGACTGAATAACTAGGTAACTAACAAGAGTGACTAAGACAGTTTGGGGGGGGTGATTTAGTGTAGGGCTAGGTGATATGGCTTAAAAATAATATTGTGTCTTTCTGAGAAAGGCGACCACTGCACGCAGCAGTGAAGTAGTGTTTCCTCCATGTCGTGCCAGGCTGGAGATGCCTGTTTCCTGTTGTAGGTAGTGGAGCTATAACCAAATATTGACATGTAGGTGTCTTCAGGCTGTGACACTTATGCAGCATGTGACGTTTGACACAGATTGGACCATGCAAAGTCAAATGACAGAAGCTTCATGTGTCATTTTGGCATATTGTAATTTGCTGCCCTTTCCCCTCTTTTTAATCATAATTTTAAAAAGTCCAAATACAAAGTATCCAAAGAAGACTGAAGAAACATGGACACTGATAAAGCATTCGGAAAAATAAACAAGAACTGGTGCTAAACAGAAAAAAACACAACAAAAACAAATCAAATGTAAAATAATTTAGGTCCTGATTTATTTACTCTGCGGCATGTCCAACGCACCTGCACGGGAAACGTGGCACAGTCGGCCAGCGCCACAACTATGCACTGAGAAATACAAAGAGCTTTCCCTGGCAACAACAGAATTAGGCCTTTAAACACTGGGGGTATTTTATTCGTGCAGTTATTTTGCTGAAAGCTGCAGTTGCCTGAGTGACCATATGGGGATGGCTCCAAAAGTGAGTCAATCCTCACAGCATTTTTTTTGCTAGCAAAATTTATCATTAGCATTATAACAAGAAACCATAGCTGTAAATGGACTGTGCTAACCAAGAAAGCAGCTGGCATTAGGGTTAGCTCCACTCTCTGGTCAAAGAAAAGAAAAAACAAGATTGGAACAGCCAAAATGGCAAACTTGAAGCTCAAGAAAGGGAGTCCATAAACCAGTGGGTGACGTCACAATGGCTACATCCATTATTTATATGGTCTATGTGTTAGACAAACAGACTGGTGTTGCCATCCAAACAGCCATTAGTGCTAGAAAATTACCCCAAAAATGCTTCATCAGCAAAAAAGTGAAGGATATCCTTTCTATAATTAGGCTGTGTATTACAAACAAAATGGTTTTCTTTTTGTGTGTCCATCTCAGTTTGTGTTGAGAATCATGCAGGGCAAGAGGAGGTTGTTTGAGAGATGGGGATTGGGGTTGCAAGAGGTGTGATTTCTGTGTGGCTTCTGGGTTACAGCCTCCCAATTAAATAATAATGTACATCTTCCATTTTATAAATAACATGTAAATAAGAGAAACTGTTACTTATTGGCTGCCAACTTTGATAATTCTGCACTAAAGTGTCTCACCAAGGTCCAAGGCATTCAAAAAGCCTTTCTACATCTGTAACCACTCACTAAAAAACATCATGTAAAAGGAAGTAGTAAATAAAACATATAAACCTAGGATTTGTGTGAAATGGACAAGGGGACACATCTACTATTCTGACAACACAATGGGCTTTTCAGCAGCTCTTTTAGGCTACGTGACCCACTGCTCATGTTGCCCTGTTTTCGTCTTTTTCTGATTTTCCTCTCCTTGTGACGTACAAGATGAGTGATTGCCAAGTGCTGCTCACAGTGGAGCTGACTTCCAAACCAACAGTGCCACACCCTGTGCTTGTTTTCATTAGGTAATACAGGCATTAATCCACTTTTGGTGCTCTTCAAAAAGAATAACATTTCCCGAGCAGGGTTGAAGCTGGTGTGACATTTTCAGTCCTTTGTTGTATTGTTTGTATCTTGAACTACAAGAAAATGTACGACTGCAGTCAGCAGTAACAGCTGACAACAGTATTGTGCTTTAAGGTGGCTTAAAAAGCAATCATCCTGATCAACACACACTGCTTGGTTTACACCTAATGGGTTGGGACTATCGAGGCAGTACATTACTTTCAGCCTCAACATAATCTAGGTCTTACAAGTGCAAAAAGTAGTTTTTATAGGATACATTTTTCACCAGCTCTTTTAATTGAAGTCCTTACTCATTTGGGAAAAAAACAGCCTCCAGCATTAACGTGATTGTCTCTTGTCAGAATGCAGTGATCCGTGATTCTGTCAATCAAGCTCACCTAATTACAGAGAGGGAGCTGTCTAAATGCGGAAATCAATTTTAATCATTACTATTTAAAGCTGCATGAATCAAATTTTGCCAACCAGTGCAATGTGAGCCGTAAGGAGCAGAGAAGTCCAGATCTACAACTAGTTGCTCCAAAATAACTGACAATAATATGTTCTCCACTTTACACGCTAAACCCGACAAATGTGTTCATATCCGTCTTTACATCTAGTTATAATAATTAGAATACTATGGTCCGATTTTTTTCTGCAATAGCCATTCAGTGCATTTAAATTCTGTAATTAGTGAATGCAATCTGAATATTTCTTACTGCTGCTGCCTCAGAGGTGTAAAGAATTTGACCAGGGTCTCTGCAGTGGTACACCCTTACAAGCTTTCTGTCATATGTTCACTGTAGCTCATCACACTGGAGCTAAATGGAGATAAATTAATTGTAATGACAGTGCATTCAATTTCAATTATCCCTGCTCAAGTTTGGACAAGAGCTCAGACACACAAATCTGCCAATACGTCAGTAAGCCCAGCATTCAAACAAGCCTAGCATGACCCTTCTTGAATCCAAGCCTCATTAGCAAATCATTAAGTGTATAAATTTAAAATAAAAACAAAAAACAAGTAAATAATTGTATTAAGTAAAGGGGACATGAATTAGAATTTGCAGATCAGAAAAAAGTATCTTAAAATCATTTTATACCTGGGTGATAAAGATATCCAATTATGCAACGCCTGTTATGAGTTTTGCACTACATACAGTCTTTCTCTCTAGCTTTCTACTGCTTTCTTGATGCTTTACAACACTGTTGTAGATAACTAAAAAAGTAATGTTCCCTTACATCTGATGCTGGACATTATTTAGGGTTTTTCACACATTCATTTACTTGTGGCTGCCTGCCACGTTTAAATCGCCTGCCCCCACGTATTGATTTTACTTTTTTGGAGATGGACTGTTCATTAGAATCACTGTTGGAATATACTGTTCTGTTATTAACTACACCACAATGTTGGAGCACAGTGCGTACTCTGGGCACAGATGGAGCAGTGGAACACTTACGGCAGATGCTCCTCTCATCTTTCAATCTAATCTGATGAACTCTGTTCACATTATCTGATCAATTATCCACCCCATGACTCAAACTTTTCAAACTGCTGCAGAAGGAAATAAAAACCTCATGAGTTCCACCTGCGCTGCATTTATGGTCCGGTAAAAACGTCCGAATTTAGAGAGGGAACAAAGAATCAAAGGAAAGGGTCACACACACACAAGATTTAAAATAACTGGAAGTTTCCTGAAACCTCTCCTCTTTGTCAGCAACTGCCACACATAGATTCAATTTTGTGGGAAAGACTAACTACCCAGGTAACCCCAACTCTAGCAGATGTGTCTTTATGCACCTCTCTCTTCAGCTTTTTCTTGGACAATAATTTTGTATGCAGTTGTTTTTCTTCAAGCAATATTTTCAGTGGGGGAAGTTCAATATCACCCAACCGTATCTGGTCCTCAAAATCCAGTATCAGTCAGGCTGTCAAAAGTACCGTGTTCAAAATACATTTAAAGTACTGTGTTTGAATAACACCATGGAGTTGATAATGATCAAATGACATTGACATATTTGACATTGCTAAAGCTACTGAAGTTACGCTTGAACAATACATCATTTTTCATACCTTAATATCTTCCTGAAATTTCACCAGGGTATACTGTATATGCAAGTATCCACCAGCAGAAACTGGAGACTGAGACCCTGTGGTGCATACTATGCACTACAGACAATGATTTCAATAGTAAGAGTAACTCCTGTAGTCACAACTTTGGAATTTCGAAATACCCTGGTTTAATGTTATACCATGATACCACCCAAGCCTAACCACAGTATGCTTGTTCAACAGCATACATACATTTGTACTTACCAGCTCTTGCTGCAATAAGATGCGTGGTCCGAATGGGATCTTGAGAGTTAAGAATCAGATTCTTGCCAATCTTGGCTCCAAGTGCTTTGGCATGGTAGTACTCACGGGTCCTCTCCATGGGGTAGTTGGTTGGGTACAGGCCGCTGAACACTATCATCGTGCCTTCCAGTGTCTTGCTTTTCAGCTCCGGGACAATCTTGCGGATGTCCGGCATTTCCGAGACCTCTTTCCTCAGGTAGGCCTCATATCGTGCATAGTACTCGGCATGGATCCTCTCCAGAACCTCTTCAAGGTAGATCAGGTGATCGTCCTGGTCAATATCAGCTTCGTCATCATCCTCCTCCTCATCTTCCATACTCTGGTCCAGCAGCTCCTCCCCCATGGTGACCCCAGATTGTTCACTATTCTGCGACTCTGTTTCTGGCTCTCTTCTATCTGAGCAGCCATTGCCCAGCTCCGGGACTGGTAGAAGAACTCCTGAATGTTCTGCTGAGTCAGAGCTAGTTTCGCCTTCACTCCGACCTTTACTGTCCCCTTCTGTTGGCTCATCCCCATCACCAGGCTCTCGTGTGATTCTTTCCTGCCCTGATTGCTTTGCCTGGCAAGATTTGCCTTCACTATCACTCTCTGATGAGGGAGGCTTTTCTGTAATGGAGTCACTGTCACTATCACTGGAAAGCTCAAAGTCCAAGTTATTAGACCCATGGCTCGGTGCTGAGGAGTTTGCACTGTCCAGCGCCTCTCGTGTCACCAGTGTCCTGTTACTATCATCTCCTTTAATATTTGTTCCATCATCCACCTGAGTTTCCCCCGACCCTGCCCCAGACTCCACCCCAGTCTCTGACTCTTTACTTTGTCCTGATTCATCCTCTACAACCCCTGTGGGATGTGTCCGTTCATTTGTTGGGACTCCCTGAGAAGACTGAGATGCTGTGGACTCGTCCTTTCCAGAAATGTTGTGATCTTTCGCCCTTTTCCTGGGGCCATTATTTTGCTCATCGGCACCAAGTGTCCCCGGTTCTGTGGTTTCTGCTGGTCGACTTGACGGGCCTCCTGGTGGAATAAGACACGTGTCAGAATCAATAGATGAGGTAACAGCACGAAAAGCCACACACTATAGGATTCGAGTGTCAGACCTATTTACATCAGATTTACTCAAATTGACAACCATGGAGCTCCAAGGTGTTCAATATTAGATAAATGGCTATAGCATAAATAATCAAATCAACAAATTGTGGAAAACATAAATAAATAAAATAACTTTGTTAAATAATTTTAGAAACCATTCAACTACAACTACTACAACTCATTACCAATAAATTGCCACCTTTGAATTTATATGGCTCTATCTGCATTCTGAAAGGTTATGAGACATCGAGGTTCAAAGTTTTGCATTTCAAATAGCATAAATTATACCTTTTTCTTTAAACATACTTGCCAAACCATGGAATTACAACTTCCAGGTTTGTCATGTGATGTCAATGGGGGCAAAACTAGTCTTTGTAACTAGACATTGTGAAAAAGATATCTGTAAACCAGAGGATACATTTTTTTGAGAATCATAACCCCCAAAAAATGACTTGTTTCATTATCGGGGTTTAAGCAATCCGGTTGGATAATGTCCTAAAAGAACTGCACGATTACGTTATTTAAGTTTGTGGAGGGCTAAAGTGGACATTAGCCACTCCACTATCTTAAGTCTTTGGTGCGCTTGCTCTATGGGCCCGAACCATCAAATTTTAAACTCTGGAAGTCAAACTTTGTTGGCTTCATGTGCAACTGAGCAAGGGACTGAGCAAGGGGTGAACAGGACGCACCCAACACTGTATCGAGTTCTCTTTATACATCCATGGCTTGTGCCTGTTAGCTAGCACAACAACTAAAAAATAACTCATGACAGGTTCCACCTGCTCTGTGTTTATGGACACACCGCCACCAAACACACATTGCAGTTCTTTGGGAAACACTGGTATTGGTCCTACTACTGCAATTCAATTGGTGTCATGTTATTGCGAATCAACTATCTTGCTTCTGTAAGTAAACACAGTACATCCACACTGAAATAGTTATATTTTTGACTCTGATAACCTTTTACTATATTTTGTTCAAGTTTTGAGGCACCATACTTACAAACTCAATCTTCACAGCCTATCATCAACAGTAATAATATAAAACACATTTTGAAAAACTACCAAAGGACCCATATCTCCAGGTTAAAAACTTCCAACTAAAAAGGATCTTTTCAATGATCTGTCATGATGTGTGCAACGCAGCTTAGTTTAGATTTCATGCACTACTTGGCACAAAATAACCTCACGAACAGTGAAAGTTATAGCCTCTTCTCACCATACACTCCAGCATGAATGTGTTTTGGAAGGTCTGTGAACCTGTGATTATAAACCTCTTAGTCATAACCTTCCTAACATTTCACACCAGCATATTTTACCCAGGGTATAACCCAGATTTGAGCTCAGGAAGATTTGCTCAGGCTGCCTGTGCTGGCAGGCACCTCTCGGTGTAGAATCTTTCTCTGTAGGCAAAGCAGAGTCCTCTGGGCACACTGAGTCACTCCAGTGCAAGTCACACTATTTGAGCGTGAAATAAAATTCTCAAGTGATAACCCGTCAACAACACAGAGTAGTACACAAGACGGTGGTACTGATATCAAGAAAGTCAAACTTGACGAGTAAGAATGATGGCTTTTAGAGGCAAACTATCCTGACAGATGTGAATGAGACAGAAATATGTAGTATAAAATCTGCATACATATCCATCAGTGATTTTAAATGTAGTGCGCTGTATCCTGTGGAACCACAGACTACAAGGACAGGAGAGGGCAGCTAAATAATGTGAGGAGGCAGGACACGCAAGAGGTTGCGGGCCAATGGACACAGGCCTGCAGAAGACTGATGCAGCAAATTAGACTGTTGGCAAAACTTTTCATCACTGTGATACATCCTCAAAAAGAAAGAGCCCTTTTTTAGGCTTACATTGTTTTCAGCATCAACTGGCTGACAATCTACAGGACAGTGACTCAATGTAATTATTGATACAGTGTGTGGTGTAATATTCCACATCGCATAATGATTCAGATGGTCTAAATTAAAGATTATCACAGGCCAAATATGTTTCCTTTGTAATCAAAAGTATAGCACATACATGTTTTTTAAATGTGCTTAAAGGGGACCTATTATGCTTATAATGAAGTGTGTTCATACTAAACATGGCCAAATTGCTAAATAATGAGGTAAACATATGCAAAAGTTAGACTTAAGACTGTACTGAATACGCTGTTTCCAAAGGTTTTTTCTAATTTCAAGACATCTGATAATCTGCTCCTAGCACACTGCTACAAGTGCCTCCACTGCTGTATGAAGCTACATGCTAAAGTCAGGGGAAACACGTAGTACTTGAGGTGAATGTTTTCATTTCCTCCCATCTTTTAGATCATATTCCTGCTGAAGCATGAACAGTTTTGTTTAGAGGCTTTTATGGTTAATTTCTCATGGGAGAAAGTGCTGTTATACACAGTCATTTTCCACTTGCTAGTACACTGGTGCATGTAGTTACATGCTAATGCGTAATCTTTATTGCCAGTGTTGTATATCTCTCACAAATCTCGGATTATATTCCTGCTTAAACACGTCTGGCAGTGTTTAGAAGCTATTATTAATAATTTTAATTGGGGGAAAGTACCACTGAACATAGTCATTCACCAGCTGCCAGTACACTGCTACATGTAGCTACATGCTAACGTCAGGGGAACGTGTAATCTTTCTTGCTGTTTGAGTTTCCCCTCTGATTTTGCATGATATCCGTGCTGAAACATGTTCGGTTGTGTTTAGACGCTTTTGCTTTTTATTTCCGATGTCAGAAAGGGCATGCAATCATGTAGCTACATGCTACCATCAGGGAAACATGTAATCCTGGCTGCTGATGTTGTTAATTACTCCCCAGTTTCAGATGATTTACCTAATTAAACATGTCTATTTGTGTTTAGAAGCTTTCAATTTTCATTTTTAATAGGAGGAAACACCTGAAATTCTGTTGATACATTTAGCTACATGCTAACATCAGAGAAACGTAATCATGAAAAATATAAAAATATAATTAAAAAATAACAAATCCTTTATGTAAATATGTGTATGTCATTCATATGATAGAGTTTACCCAAACATGTCTACTTAAAAGTATCTCATCTGGAAAGTAGCAAAAAAGGAAAAAGTCATATTCCAAGAGTTTGTATTTGTACCAGACCAAATCTTCTTTGGGCAAATTGATGCTTGTGTTAACCACATAACAAATTCTCTATTCCTTTTTGAAACTCATTTATAATATAAGGGCCATTGCTGAGCCTGGCAGCTGTTATAACATGTGATCGGTACAACCAGGAATTATCACTAATTGATGTGACAGCCTGAGAGTGGGTGTAAATGAGAGGGTCATACCATAGCCCCCAAGGAGACACACTGACCGGCTCCAAGCGACTTGTTTCCTGCTGCCATAATAAAGAGAATTACATGTTCTCTATGATAGGATTCCCTTTTTGAGTTCAGCACACAGAGGTGAAAGTGGATGCTCTATCCTTGCTCATTGACAGGTGCGTTTGATTCATTGTGATGTTGGAGGATGGAGGTGTGTTGGCTCATCGTGTAAACTCAGGATGTGGGCTGCTCATAAATACAGTGTTGATGACTATTTACTGTCTGGGTCCAGCCTGTGTGACTCCCTTTGATAAATGATATGACAAGGGAGCCTAATGGAGTTATCAACTGACTAATATAGTGCCACTTCAACAGTGTTTAAATAAGATTACTTTTCTGACTTTTCTTATTATGACTGTTCAAAACTCTAAACAGATGTGAAAAGAAAACTGTAATAAGTTTTTTTTGACCATTGAAATACAGTTTGTTTGGTGTCCTGTATTTGTACAACAGAACTGTGTCAAGTAACAAAGCAGTTTCACAAGTCATCAAACAGGATGTGCAGATCCTGTGAGAACAGTGACGTCGCGACCGCACTTTGTGCATGAGCAAGTATGTATGTTATTACATGAGTATGTTATTACAATGTTATACCTCCAACTACTGGCATGGCATGCATTCTAAAGCGTTTTGGTTGTTTTTGCGGATCTGTGTACACAAGGATCATTCTCACAATGTTATCATATGAACACAGATTTTTTAAGAATGCAAAGGAAAGACTTTTCCGTTTTTACTAGGGCCATTCTCGTCTAAACATTGCCTTATTATTTAAGAAACAATTCCTAAAAAGTTGTATGTTCTATGACTGCAATGGATGTTGTGGAGGCTAACAGGAAATCGCCACTGGAAGCAAGACGTGAGTGGTACACATGTGTCTTGTCTAATCCACACTGACTTCTTCTGGAAACATCTCAGCTGTCTTTCAGCAGCGGCTCCAGGGGAGCGAAGTGGACAGGGCTAACATGTCTTTCCCAGGCTGACTTCAGCAGAAATTCACTGAACCAAAATACTTTTCATGTCGTCTCCATGGGAGGAAATCAAAAGTGTTTGTATTCATTGATTCCCTGATTTTACTTCCCTGCTTCCTGTGGCGAGTACTGTTATTAAGTTGAAGACACATACACAGCAGGGAATTTGTGTGATTTGTGAACAGCAGTCAATGCAGATAACGCCTCAATAAATGCAAAAATAAACTGCAAGCAGAAAAAACACAGGGGGGCCTCTTTGAGACTTGCATCTCATTAAGTCAGTATTCATAATGGGGATGTGCATGGGTACTTGTTTGGATGTCAGTGTTCATTCTACATAAGGTGTAAACCCTGCCCAACCTCCCACATGTGAAGAAAAAAGGCCACATGCATTGAACTGTCACATAGTACATCAGTTTAAAAAAAAGTGTAAGTATTTGTCCATAAAAATGTACATATTTGGTAAATTTTGTCCAAAATTTTGTGCATTAAAAATAGAAAGGAAATCATATGTCTGGCATTATACATATATTTAATATTGACTCATTATAGAAGGTACCATTAACAAGGAAACTGCAACTGGTAAATGTACTCAAAACACAGTGGAGATTTTCCATCATAATTTCATATTTTCTAATAAATACTATATCCAACAATGATGTTAAAAATGTTTAAAACAGCACTGAGACAGTAAGCAATGTCCTGATTAATCACCAATTAATTCCACATACATTGCGATGGATTTTTAAACAGCTTGCCCAAAATTCAGTTTCCCAAACACTTATTTAGATGTGGCAACCCACCACAGTAAAAACATCTGCCACCATGTGTTGATTTTCAGTTTTTGGAGCTGGACGGTTCATTAGGCTATTGGAATATATATATGGATCGGTTAACAATTGCAAAACACTCTCAGAGTGCAGAGCGTACTCTGGGCACAGACGGAGCAGCAGAACGTCAGGCACAGTAAAAATTAAATTAACTCTTCATTGCACTGGGTCTAAATGTCTGCAGAAGCTGCTCCTCACATCCATCAATTTGATCAGCTCTGATCGGATCTACAGATTATTCACCCCATGATTCAAAATTCTCAAAAAACAAAAAGAGAACTCATGACGAGTTCCACCTGCTCTGTGTTCATGGACACACTGCCACCAAACACACATTTTAGTTCTTTGGGAAACACTGGAATTTGTCCTCCTATTGCAATCTACTTGGTGCCAGAACAGAGTGTCAATGAGATACAGTGCAGTAAACCCTGTGTCTTCTTCCAACTAAGTACTCGGTTGTGTAACATTCTGCATGAGTGTTATGACCCTATAAGAGCAGCCTGAGATCAGTGAAGCCACTGGACTGACTTGTTTGTTAACTTCAGCTAAAAATGCCTCTCACAGGGGAATGTGCACAGTACTGGAAACTACTCATTGGACAGTGCGTTCTGGTCACTTTGACCCTCAGTGTTGCATAAACCGTCAGCAACTTTTTTGTTACACACTCTCTCTACAAATGTGTCTCTTTATTAAAAATGTGTGGTCATCGTACCTTTCTTTGCCATCTGAGCTTCCCGTGATCCAGGGGGTGCATTGATGTCCCCCGTGCCCTGGAAGTAGATGTATTTCTTCACAGTGATGAGGTTTGGTGCAAATTTCCACACATCCTCTCGGTCGTCAATGATGGAAACCATGGAATCACCACAAGGGAAAAGATTCCTGTCAGATAAAAATCACAAGACGCTAGCAAAACTGCTGAGCTTTCTGACAGAAACTTTTGCAGATAAACACTGTGAGGCTGTTATTTATCTCTTCGGTTGATGTACTGTTGCAGTGACAAGACAATGTGTTTTGCTATAGATCAGAACAGCAAAGCTTAGATCACAAGTTTACACCAAGAGTTCAACTCTTTTTTTTTTTTACTTGCTAGGAGACGTCGTCAGCAGCAATTCACTGGTGACACTGAGAGAGAATAATACATCTCTACTCTTTGTGCTCGTCTACAGTCACTGACAATATAGACAAATTGTACATGATACACACAGTTAGATGCTTAAAAAATGATTTGGATGAATTTACTGCTGCTGGATCATCCATCAGCTGTCCCAGTTATACCTTGTAGAAAACCTAAACAAGACATTAGGGGTGGAAAACAAAAACTGATTCACTTATCACAGCAATTTTTCCCCGCTGTTTTTTAAAATCAATCCTCAAGCCTAAACCTGGACTGACATCAGCTTTCTTAAGTTGGTTATTGCCCACTCCCCATGTTTTTGGAAGAAATCAAGCTAATATGCTTAGACCTCATAGGGTTAACGCCTGAATCGACATAATTCAAATATTTTGTCTCTGTTATGATACCTGATCTCGCCCTCTGCTCAGAGGGTAAGGAACTTCCGATTCTCATAGTTTTTTCCAGTTTGCGGACATTCAGGCTTCACGTTTTACACAAACCACATTACAGCGCTGTTACTACCTCCGTTCCCAGCTCAGAGGCAAGACCGCTTTGTTCCCTCTTTCCCTGATTGGTGTTATATACAGAACGGCAGGGTGGCATGTGACATCCACCTTGAACAGGCAATTTAAAAAAGGCTAGTGAGAGACTACAGGAATAAACAGTGTGCAGAACAGCCTATTCTTTACTTCTCACTCTATGCGTAAATTGTTAAAAATGACACCATCAATGACACCATCAAATCAATTATTGGTTTATTTACCACTATTTGCAGTTTACGTTGGTGCTGAAATAAAAGTCAAAAAGACTGACATGTAAGGTGCATTGTTTTTGGAAATATGCCTTATGGTATACAGTCTCCAGAGGTGTGTGATTTAACTTTTTCTCACAATCTTGTGTTAAAAAGGTAAAAAAAAAAAAAAACTGCAATATGAAATCGCAATACAAATGTAATCTGCACTCAAGCACTGTGATCGTATCAAAGCGAGTGGTAAGTAATCGTCCCAGACCTATGAGACGTACACTAAGTTTTATCTACACAAAGATTTTTTCTTTAAAACAAAACTGGGTTAAATAATGTCCAGAGAGCTGACAGCTGCATGGGGATTGCAAACTACACATTCATGTACCCACCTAAGATTCCCCGTCTTGGAGAAAGGGTCGATGCATTCGTCTCTGGAAAGGATCCGATGAGAGAAAAGCTTCTTTTCAGGATCCAGAAAGCCTGAAAAAGAAAGAGTGATGGGTGATATGAATAAAAAAAGAAGGACATATTTGAATACCAATTCAATTCCTGAATGAGTAAGACAGCCAGGTCAGATTCTCCTTCAACCACACAGAAGCTGTCAATAGCTGGAGCACGGCTCTGAAACATGCCGACCTCCCTGCGTCAGGGCCAGTCGTAGTGAAATCCAATTCTAAAAGCATTAAACATTCATCATGTGGAGGCAGAACAGTACTTGGACCGAGGCTGCCTCCATTTAATACAATATGATGAAAAATTGCACCCAGAATACCAAAAAGACAGCACATAAATACGCTGCCTACACTTCAATATAATGCATCTTAAAGTGAAATATTTTCTTCCAGAAGGAAAGCAACATCAGCAAGCTTTCAGCCAAAAACACTAGAACTAGGGTGGAAATGGAAGGTTTGCCCAGTGCACCTGAAAATGTGGCAGGTAAACAGCTAAAGTGTTAATGCAAAACAGTGCCCCCCACCCCCTTGCAAAGAGGCATCAGGTGCACAACATAGAGCTGGAATTCCAAACATGAGCAGACATCTCCCTCTTATGGACACAAGCAGGAAGCACAAGAAGAAAAGCAGTAATTCTCCAAACTGTCTTTGCATGCTTAAACATTTTTCATTCATTCATTAGCTGTAAACCCTCTTAACAGTTGCAGGGAGGCTTGAGCCTATATATTTTATTATCTATGGAACTATTATGTGATTTTATGTGAGTCTCACAGGTGCGAAAGCTTTTGTTTTTTCATGTTGTTTGAACCCCCAAACCAAAGGCAATTTTCTGTCACTATGTGACTGACAAAGCTTTTTCAATCTTGGGTACACCTTGGACAGGTCACCAGACTATAGCAAGACTGATAACCATTCACGCTCAGATTCACACCTATGGCCAATTTAGAGACACCAATTAACCTGCATGTCTTTGGACTGCGGGAGGAAGACGGAGAACCTGCAGAAAACCCGCGCTGACACAGGGAGAACATGCAAACTGCACAGAAGTAAAGGCGATTTCAACTGTTAATATGCTACTTAAATCTCATTTGAGGCTGTCTTCTAGCTAGCTAATGCTACAAAAAACCACTTGTGCATTACTTTTCGCTAACTATTCCAACTGTTATCCATTACTTTTAGTTAACTAATGCAATTTCAGCTGTTACAACCTGGCCACTAATGACATAACAAGTGTTGTTATATTTCAAAGGTCAGGACGTCACCCCAACTGAGGTTCAAACCTGTGACCCTCTTGCTATAAGGTGAAAGTGCTGACGACAACACTAGAGCTTTGACTCTCTGCCCAAACCCCATTGTGACAAATTTCATCCCAGTGAACCCGGCAGGTCGGGCCAGGCCAGGCGGTAATTTCTCACTATTCACTCAAGATGGAATCAAGTAGGGTTCTTGCCAAATTAATGTTTATTTATCAAATTTTTTTCAAAATGTTTTGTGAACTGCCTCTTGCTTAAATGGTACTTTGGTAGGAGATATAATGGACTAAATCAGGATGGAAAGGGAGAGAAAGAGGGTTAGAGAGAGTGAAAGTGGAAGAACATGTGGCGAACAGGAGGACAGAGAGAGAGAGAGAAGGCAAGACAGGGATGGAAAATGACAGAAAGAGAAAGGGGGGCGGCAAGCTGAATTGGTTGGCAGTTTCTGCGCTCTCTCTCCCCAGCAATGGCAGAGAAGTGCATGACATGCAGCAGAGAGTGGTGATCAACATCTGTGTGCTGCATCACCATCGCCGTGCATACTGGAAGCACTGAGAGACGGAGCCTGTTTTGCTAAACCTGTCATGCACGAGATGACAGGAAGAAAACAAGGAAACACGCCAGTCCTTAACTTGTAATACATGTTTTAACATTACAAAATATTTATTTTATAATATATAAAATATAATGTACTATAGGCCTGTTTTTACAGTACAAATTCCTGTTTTTAAATGGGCTCGGGCCCAAAACTGCTGCCGTGGGTCGGGCTTGGACAGAAACTGTGCAGCCTTATTTTTTGGGCCCGATTGAAGCTCCACACTACACCACCGTACACTCTGACATCACTGTGAATTAATGTCAGAAATCATAATGTGGGAAAAGTGAAAACGAGTGCATTACCTGCAATGGTGTGTGCATAAAGGCGGCTCCCGAATGTGAAGACATGTAACTCATAGAGTTTGGCGATTTTCTCCAGGAAAGCCTTGCAGTGTGGCCGCAGCCGTGTGTGGAGCATCGGCTCCCCTCGCCCCAGCTGGAAGTGGAAAATACCCTGAAGGAAATAATAAGAGTTCAGTCAGTTCAAAACGCAAGTTTAGGTCTCAACATCTCCTCTAGAACAATAAAGAAAGGCTGAAAGCTGTCAGCGTTTCTTGTGGTAAGTAAAGGCCCAAATCCTAATTCTTCCCCTTGGGCCTGCCACTGTGTTTTGAGTGCTGCTGGGTGAAGTAGGGTTTTATTCATAAATGTTGTTTTCTTTTCTCATATACTTTTTTCTAAATGACATTTTAAAAGATCGCTGAAACCTTGCAAAATGCAAAAACTCTACATCTACATTAATATATGTAAATTCCTGACTGACCACTTGTGTTTTCCAAGTTATTTTTCTTTATTTTTTTCTATCGAATGATTTACTCTTTATTTATCTAATTATTTGAGACTGTCTACAGATTTGAATTTGTTTGATTGCTGCCCTCACTCGGTTTAGTTTATGTGAATGATATAAACCCAACCATGATGTGCCTTTTTTGACTGATATTAATGTAAATAAAGATGGAGGCATTGACAAAGAAAACAAACAAACACAAACTAATTGCATTTAGTGGTTGAGAATGAAACTTTGGTTAGAGACACCGAGACCGTCCTTTCAGTCAATCCTGGTGATGACAGCACAGAATAGTAATATGCTGGAAGAGTACCTTGTTGGACATGCGCTGGCAGTGCTGTTCAGTGGTGTGGATCAGAGTCTGGTCCAGATCCACCATCAGGACCAGTTTTTTGTTCCGGTGGAGTCTCTGCTGGTCTTCTCTGCCCAGCTGCTCTGCTTGCTGTTGGAGTTAGAAAAGATAATTAATGGAATAATATAAAAAGTCCATCAATTTATGTTTTTGAATGACCTCACTGCCTTTTTTTTATTCATAAATATTAATATATAATGATATTTTTCATAAATTCATAAAACATTCTAAATTTATAGTACACTTAAGCTGATACTGAGTTTTTTTTTAGGTGGCTAAAATTCTACCATCTGAGGCAGTGTGCGCTCAGTACCAATTTGTTTTATGTTCTGATGCAAGGGGTTTTCAACCTGGAAATTATTGTAAACAAACATTGTCATTTGGTGTTATGTTATTATCAGATGTTTCAGCTGAGAGTTATGAGTTTTAAATAGGGATGGGATAATACAGGGCTTTACATTTTAGTTGTTTGCGATAAATTTCCAATATTGGGATTGTTTTTTGCTAAAATAGATGTTACAAGGACTAGGGCCTTCCAATAGCAATGCGCACACACACACACACACACACACACACACACACACACACACACACACACACACACACAGATCTTGTAAAGGCACAAATGTGAAACATCTCTGCCCTACTAGCCCAGTCCTGCATGCATCTCCATCATATGACTCACCTCTGAGCTGACCATCAGCTCAGGGACACTGTGCACCATGGAGACGGTTGCTGTGGAGATGGGAGTTTGCTGGTTCCCATTCGTGCTCTGCAGCCTGAGAAAAGAAAAAAAATCGTGGGAGTCATGCATTTTGTACATCTCTTAGGTCCTTGAACGTATTGTGACTGAGAAGAAAAGCGGCTTTCACAAACGACTCAGCACAGAAAATACTACAGTTAGTGAGTGATTCAGCTGATAGTTATTTTTTTAATCCATCAACACATAACAATTGACAAATTAACCCCTTCTTTTTAATATTTAAGTGCCAGCAGGTGTTTTCATCATGTATCAGCTTCCCTTGATTTTGCAAAACATCTTCCAATAACCTCACAACAATAATACACTGTTATTTTGTGTCTTTAAATGATTCAAATCTGTGTTACATTAAGAGTGTCCTGCTTTGTAACTCATGGCTTTGGAATTTAAATTTTTTTTTATAGTTCATCTTACAATTGTACCCATTCTCTCTGCCCCACAATCCCTACCCCCAACAACTGCCCCTTCACCCTATGGAACAAGTAATTAAAAAAGGAATCTGACAGTTGTTAATAAGTCCAAAACAAAATAAAGGTTTTTTTTTTTAAAAAAGAAACAAATATTAAAAGACAAATAAAGACAAAAATATTTTGGAGATCGACATGTTTAAATAACAATTTTGAAATTAAGGGAAGAAGGTCAATGATTGTTCAAAAGAGGGTAAATTTGAAAACGCTTTAATTAAATGAAGAACTGGACAGTCATTAATAGGTACGAATGAAAAATAAATTAGTTGGGGAAAAAAGGGAACAAATATATAACAAATTGTTTTTTGTTTTTTTTGTTTTTTAAAAGGTACATAAGATACAAAAATGTATCAAACTGCCACCACCAATGAGAGTGCAGAGTGTCAGCGCTTGATTCATGACCTGAGTTGCACTCGGGTCTCTTTGCTTGATCTCTGGTGCCATCTGATGGTAATACAGAATCCACAAATACTTTGAGTCAGACATACAGTATTTTGTCAGTGTAAAGACACGGACATTTAAAAAATTGTGTGATATTAAAAGGTGTCAGGTGAAATTGTAAGCACTAATCTGGACACCTTGGGTGTGAGTAAAAAATATTATAGCACCCAAACAATGATGAAGAACATAAAAGCATATATATTTCCATCTATGCATAAAATAACGACTGTGTTTGCATTTTCTTACTGTGTCAGATCCTGGCCACACTCCGCACATAAACCCTTCATCACTATCGGATGGCTGCATTCCTCTATTCTGACGATGACGCCCCTGAAAAAGAAAAGAAATGTTAGTGTTTCTTTTCAGGAACTGCTAATAGCGCATTACCTTCTTCTTTAAGCAGGGTTCTCATTCAATGAACATTTGCTTCATGGCATGCAAGTCTTGGTATAAATATAATTCATTCAATGTTGCATGTTTTAGCGCTTGTACTTGACAGATTTAGCTGTGAGCCTCAAACTATATATTGGCTATAAGCTTTGAGTGACTCGCAAATGTTGGGGTTTCACTCAGAAAACAAGCTGTAAATCCAACATGTCTGTGTTTACTGTAATGAACAGCTTTGCAAGCAGTTGCTTTGCTTTGTAATTAAGACACCACAGTCATCCTTATTGAAATCAAGAATTGCAAGGGACTGTTCCTCATCTACAAGAGGGGAGGCAGTGGTGTAAATGGAGAGGCAGATATTTTTTTAAGCACTGAGGATGGAGTTATGTTTTTTGAATTGGCATAGGGTAGGAACAGTCAACTTTCGCTGGTTAATACTCTCAGAACCCCAAAACCAGCAAATGGGCCTTAAAGGCGGGTTTTCATTACAAATCACCAAAATCACTCAATTTATCATAGCTAGAAACTGTTAAAATGCTTATTTATGGCGAAGCATTTTCCCTCAGTGGGGCACCCTCTGGCTCAGTTGATGGGGTGCACCTCCACCATTCCTTGCTACACATTTTTTGCACATCTCTGCTCAAAACTGAACAGAAATCTTATATTATTATTATTATTATTATTATTATTGTTGTTGTTGTTGTTGTTGTTATTGTTGTTATTCCTCTTAATATGTTTATTGTATGTTTAGTATTTGCACCAAAACCAAAGCAAATTTCTTGTAAGTCAAAACTTAATAGGGCAATAAATCTCTTTCTGATTCTGATTTTTTTTAACAAAACAACAACATAGTCACACTTTAGCCACCCCCTACTCTGATAAATAAACTACAGTCCCTAATTCCTTCTATTCTGTGTAAATGCTTTGTTGCTGCCTTTAAGCAAATGATCTGCTTGTGCAGTCTCTTTTGACACAGTTATGATCGTGCACTAAGGGAACTGCTGTCACAACAAGTAGTTTGGATTTTACAAGTGAGGAGTTTACAAGAAGCACCTGAAGTCAACACAACTTTTCGTCGATGCTGCTCACGGGTGCGTCAGCATTAATTTTAGATGTAAATGTTCATTGTTATGAGAGGAATGTTTGAAAATGATGACTTAAGTGGTTGCTGGAAAATACATCTCTTCATTCTGAAATGATAGGCGAGCAGGCTAAAAACGAGCGGTTCAAATGCAATGGGAACAGCAGCAGCCTCGGGCCAGTCCTCTACCTGTCAACCTATACAGCTTGTACACATTTCATGCACGCGAGCGACGGCTGCGTCAACGCAAACAAAACGAGCAAACGCTTCAAGTGCTTACGCCTTCAAAATAAAAGCGTGAATATGTTTAACCTGTGCGCAAGCTTGAAAAGTGGATCAAACTGACGTGTGGGAATTAGCACAATGTTTGAAACAATATCTGCTAACCACTGGTTTTCCTGTTCAGTATAATGTCAACGGCTAAACCGTCAAGAAAATAACTATTTAAAATAATACGATTTTATTATGAAGGTTTTGGCCCAAACTTTGCCTGTTTATTTTGAGTGACTTGACGCTGGCATGAGCCGACACTGTGAGCGCTGGTTCGAGTACAGCTAGCAAACAAGCTAACATTAACTTAGCACTTACAGCAATGTTAGCGCGCTAGCTAGCTAACGTTACCCTGCGATGGAAGTAAATAATTGAGAAAGCGGTACCAAAACTACAACTGACATGTTGCCAGTAGCCTCTCCAGGCAGGGGGCAGCGCAGTTAACACTAGCAAGCTATAGCAAGCAGAGTGACCCACCCGGGCGGTATGACTTGTCCAAGTTGACAGCATAGCTCCTTGACTACTCCAGCACGGTCCGACTTCACCTTCCTCTCCGGTAGCCTGGCAGCCTCTGTCCCCTTCTCCTGCGGTATGGGAGCACACAGTGCCAGCACGGAGTCCACGTTAACAAGAGTCCCGGGTTTGACTTTCCATTCCAGAAGCCGAAGAGGGAGAGCCCCACTCGGCCAGCAGATATCTGCCACCTGCACCGCGGGGCCCTCCGCTGCTGCACCGTCGCCACCACCGCCAGAATCTGCAGGATCCTCCATCTGTCTCGTACTCTCCAAAACCCCTTTACTTTTCAGCAACGGTCCACTTAAAACGTATCCAAAAGACCTCGCAGTCCCCCGTGTGTCAGTAAATCCCGCGAACCATGAGCGCCGAGGAGAATTAAAAAGAAATGTGCTGCAGATTTAAACACAGTAGCTTCCAGTCAGCTACGTTCGCTCTTCCCGCCCGTAAACAGGAAAGCGCAACACTGCAGCGACACGGCTCGTTACAGCATCCGGTCCACAACGCAGCGCGAGCCACGAAAAACAACAGACTCCACTGTTCTTTCAAAATAAAATACCCGATTAAATACCAGCGCCACATGGTTTACTGAAAACTTTTTGAGATCTATACTTTTTTTATATATATATATATATTTCATGCTTTTAGCTATAGATATTGCCCACATCCGTTTCTTTTTCATGTGGGCAATTTTACAACTTTAATTTACGTTAACTCAATTGTATATACTTAATGTACTTGTATGTACTCTTTGTTGCTTTTTGTTATTTTAGATCCGTTCCTTTTTTCATGCACTTATGTGTTTTATTTCATGAATTTCTGTTTTCGTTAATGAATTTCTTTTTTTTTTTTCATTTTCTTCCATGTATTTATCTGTTAAGCCATGAATTTATCCATTAAGGCTACTTGGCATATTATTGCCTTATTATCACTTTTTTTGTGTGTTTTCTTTTCTTTAATTTAATTTTCACCAGTTTAATGATATGTGCTTATGTTTTTTGCTTTTTGTCATTTTAGATCCATTCTTTTTTTATTCATTTATGCATTTCCTTTCTTGAATTTTTGTTTTCTTTCATGAATTTCTGTTTTCTTTCATGAACTTATCTGTTTTCTTGAATTAATTTCTGTTTTCTTGAATTAATTTCTTTTTCTTTCATGAATTTATGTTTTTATCCATGAATTTATCTGTTTTAATTCATGAATTTATGTTTTCATCCATGAATTTATCTGTTTTAATTCATGAATTTCTGTTCTCTTTCACGAATTTCTCTTCTCATTCATGCATTTGTCTGTTCAGCATGGATGTATGTTAAGTCTGATTGCCATATTATTGCCGCACTACTTAGCCATTAGTGTGGCATTCAGATTATTTTCTGTACTGTACTCTTATTTAATGCCTGTACTGATTTTATATCTTAGGCTGTCCGTAGTTTTTTACATGTTTGTAATGTATTTCCATACGCAGGACCCCGGGAAGATTAAGGAGCACACTCACGTGCTTGTAATGGGGGATCCCTGAGTAAATAATAAACAACGTTTCTTTTGAAGGACAATCCACGTTTCCGGTTTGGTCCTTGCTACATTTGTTTTTGTCTTTGTTGAAACTTTCCATAAAGCTTGACAGGGAAGTCCACAGAGACCTTCCTGATGTAAGATGATGTAACATAGAAATAATACTACACTTATGTCTCATGTGGAACAGTTTTTTTTTCATTTGTTTATTCTAGTGCAACATTTACTGTTGAACGCAATGGCAGTCGGGTGCAATCAATACTCTGCTATTAAAGTGCATTTAAATGACTGAGGGTCATGCTATTTTTAAATAGTTTCTGCGGACTATAGGCTAATCTACTGTCACTGATTAGCTTGAAGTTTGGATGTTGCCTAAAGTTGGAGGAGGAGACATGAATAACAAACACAAATAGGCTAATTATAGGACAAGGGCATGGCTCGAACCACTCCGTATAATCAATGACGTATTACCAGCCCCTCCCACCAGAGAGTGCACCACCAAGATAAATCCCTGCCCAGTGCGCCTGCCCACTGATAATTATCACTTCAACTTAACATGACAGTTCCCAGCAGAGATCTGCAGCTTCTTACAGGA
Organism: Plectropomus leopardus; assembly: GCF_026936395.1. NCBI lineage: Eukaryota > Metazoa > Chordata > Actinopteri > Perciformes > Serranidae > Plectropomus > Plectropomus leopardus. Next base: position 5,411,343 of record NC_142192.1, read on the forward strand.
GCAGAGGCATTTTTTAAAGCTGCGAGGCTCAAGTTACCTGTTCTTCCTCTCATTATTGTGAATATAATAAGGCAAAAAGAGTTAATGCTACAGCTCTGTGGGTTGGGTTTTACCTCCTTTAACAATTTAAAACCTGGATCAACATCACTTTTCCTGTCCTGCATTTAGATGCCCTTCACAAGTACTTTAGCCTTTGTACCTTAAGCAAATTGATTTCTAAAACTATACTTGAAATTATCATAATTATAAATTTACAATATGTTTACATAGAATTTTTTTTTCTTTTTCTCTCTCTTTTTTTTTTTTTTTTTTTACATCTTTTTATTTATTTATTTATGTTGCTCATTTTCAGGTAATTTGTATATTTAACTAAAGAATAAGAAAAAAATCTTGGAAAAAAACGTATATTATTATTATAATTAGGTGTACAGATCTGAAATCATGTTATAAAATTATCATAATTTTTAAGTAGGGCACTCTTTCTAAGATATTTCCTTGTTTGTTTTTTGTTACCTCTTCCTTCTTTCTTTTAGAAAAACGGTAATTTTCTTGTACATTTTACTAATTTCTTGCTAATTTCTAGGTCATTTCTTCTGAAGTTGCCAATTACTTCCCCCAGATAATAGTAACACTAACAACAGCAATACAGTAACAATACTACTACTACTAATAATAATAATAATAATGATAATACTAATTAATTATTATCATTATTATTATTATTATTATTATTATTACACACCTCGTCAAGCTTTGTTCGCCAGTTTCTTTTCTTTTCCACCATTGTTTTAATTTTACACCAATAAATAATAAAATAAAAAAAAAAAAATAAATAAATAAATAAATAATAATAATAATAATAATAATAATAATAATAATAATAATAATAATAATAATAATAATAATAATAATAAACAAAAAGCAACTTCGATCAAAAGAAAGCTCTCAACGACCCCGTCAACCTACTATGCTTATGTCAAATGACCAAGCTAAAAGCGAAACCGGAAGTATGTCTATGGGAGTGAACCCTCTCGCTGTCGTCCTTACGCTTCGGCTCGACGTGCTAGTAGATAGCCATTGATTAATTAAGGAGGTGTTACTACCAGCGGTCGGCTAATTTTTGCCAGGAAGGACACTTTGGACATTAGTTCATCGCTGTGAGCTGAGCTGTTTTATTATTCCATGAAACATGACAGGGGAAACCACTCGAGGGGTAAATACACAATATTTCTATATCATTTTTAGCTCGTTTTGACAGTAGCGGTAGCTAAAGTTAGCTAGTTGACCAGCAGACAAGCTAACCGCATCTGTAAGTAGCTCGTCTTGTTAGCAACAGATACCGGAGGACTGACAGGAGCTACTTAAGTCTGGAAGCTGTGTTTCTGTGTAAAAGGCTAACTGGACATGTGAGTGTTGTAATTTGACATTTAATGGAATGTGTCAGTCATGAGTGCTGCATATTTTTTTCCCATAAGCAGCTGTAAGTTACTTCAATAGATAACACTCCTTAGTTAATGCCGCAGTCTTACATTGTTAGTGTGGTGCAGGTTAGAGCAAAAAGCAGCAAACTGTTCCTCCTCATTCACTGCTGTGTCATGCATCGTGGTGATGGCAAACACAGTGTGAGGGGTCACAGAGTGTGTTTGATATTTCACTGCTCAGGTCCCTGACATCTGTATCTGCACATCAATTTGTCAACACTGGAGACACTCTGTCCCTCACATGCAAACAGCGAACAAAAACAACTGAGTTACCCCGGCTGGCCCCACTGGCCTTGATCTAGACCATCCTCCCTCTTCTTTCTTCACACACACACACACACACACACACACACACACACACACACACACACACACAAGTTCTCCTGTTGTTACTCAACACACTCCTCTGGGCCTGTCTTGTGACTTGAGCCTGATTTACAAAGTTACATTATTTTTGAGGGTCTAAGCTTTTAGGTCTTAGTACCTTGTCTGTCTGGACTGTCAGGACATTAGCAAAAAATGTCCAAGTTTCTGCTCTCAGTTGTGATGATTTGCTGATTTTCTGTGTTTTAAACAATTTGAAAAATATGTGAAAAAGGCAGTGAACAACAAAAGAAAGAAATTACCCAGAAATTAGCAAGATATTAATGTACAAGAGAATTATCCCAAAAATAAGTGGAAAAAGTAAATAAATAAATAAATAAACAAGAAAAAAAACCCAAAAATGTGCTGGAAAAAAAAAAAAAGAAATTTATTTCACATATTGTTGTTTTCCCTGGTAACACAATTTAAAAAAAAATACAATTATTAGAATTACAAATATAGTTTTCAGGATATTTTCCCCTTTGTTTTGGATAATTTTCTAATAATTATTTCTGGAAAAAAAGAAAATTAAGAAAACAAGGAAATGAAATGACTTGGAAGAAGTGCTTAAAAATTATAATAATTTTGTAACATAGATTTATATCTGTTGTTATTATAATATATTATTCCCTAGATTTTTTTCCCCCCTTAGACACTTAAATAATAATAAAAATTAAAAAGAAATTCTAAATCTACTGGTTTCTTGCAATCCGAGGACCCTTTATTTCTAATCCTTGTGAAAGGCGTCTGAAAGCAAGGAAAGTCATGTCAGTTCAGGTTTCAAAGGGTTAATACTCTGTAATGAAAAACGTTTGGTTTTGGATTAACCGTCAGTCAAAATAAGCGATATGAAGATGTCACCTTGGTCTTTGAAAAACTGTGAGGCATATTTCAACATTTTCTGGACATCTTATTGCCCACACCAGTAATCCATTAATCAAGACCGTAATCGGCAGATTAATTAATAATGTAAATAATAAACAGTTGCAGCCCAACTTTGGGTAAAAATGCGACCACACAGCAGCACCATTAAGGCAAATGATTTAGCAGGGAGAAATAATCACAAAGTGACTTGAGCATAAACAGAAAAACTACTAAAAAATGTAATGGAGAAAGTAACACGTTTTTCAAACAGAAGCAGCTTACAATAGTGGATTACTGAGGTTTAAAGAGACAGCAAACACCAAAATCCATATTTTTCCTCCTACTTGTAGTGCTATTTATTAATCTAGATACTTCCTGTGTGAGGTGCCAAAATTTGGAGCCATCAGCTGTAGACCTGTCTGCCTTGTCTCCAGTATAATGGAATTGGATGGCACTCAGCTTGTGGTGCTCAAAGAGCCAAAAAATGTATTTGAAAAACTCAACAGCAATATCTCTTTCCAGAAATCACGACCCGATTACTCAAGACAATCCACAGACCTTGTTGTGAGCAGTTTCACGTAGGGACTATTTTCTTGTACCTAACTACACTCACCAACTTTGTCACTGCTAGCTTACAGCTGCCAAAGAGGACGGCGTTAGTGTTTACATAACACGCCGTCATGAGCAAAAGACTTGCATCCAGTAGAAGATGCAGGCTTCCTTCTTCACGCTTCCTTCTGCGCAGTGATTCGGTTAGAGGATGTAGTTTGGTTGAAAAAAATAGTTCCTACATAAAACTGCTCACAACACATTATAACACATTATACCTTATTAAGCAGTGAATCACTTTCCTCCTTGTTTCTTGCTTCTGACCCTTGAGCTGCTGTAATGATTTCCCCTGTGTGGGATTAAGTCTTATCTTACCTTATCTTAACTTACTTTACCCTTACCTTAAAGAAAACATTCATATGCAGTCTATCTCACCACAGCTTCTCAGCCTTGATGAGTACAGAGAGCACCTCTTCTCAGGGCTGGCTAAATCCTCTCTTATATATGAAACATTAAAATTTCAGTTCACAAACATTCTGAGAATACTATCAGAGAGCTCCCAACTTAGACTTAAAAAATTCTTGCAAGGAGTCCTAACTAAAATTCCCAGAGCAACTTTGACCTCAGCAAAGAGTTATGGTTGATCCTGTTGCTAGGTATGATGCATTCTTTTGAAAGGTGTGATTGGTTGTCCTTTTGTGAACCTGCACGGTGCAGACAGCCGGTGAAAATGAAATGACCTGTGTCACAATATGAGACTGTTGTGACTGTTAGTGTGATCACAGTGCTGAAAGATGGTTGAGACGCACCTACGTCGTCACTGCTGCAGTGTTTTGTATCACATATAGCAAATATTTAATGTTGTGATCAATGACCGATTAAATAAACCAGGACATTCTAATACATCTGGTCAGATTTTGCAGTAGGCAAACCAGCATGCTTTTGTGGATATACCCACAATCAAACTCCAAATGCACCCATATTCTTAACTCTAAGCAGAAAATTCCAAGAAAACGTATAATTCTGATAATTTCCTTAAAATTTTGTCACACAGAACAACTCCTGGTGCTAGGAAACTTTGTGAATACGGCCCAGGTGTCGTAGACATGCCTCACACAGCTTACAGACTGCTGACTGGCACTATGCCCGCTGGGAACGTGGAGCAATGACCTCTTTTCATCTTTGTAAGCCGCTAATTTTCCTGTAGATCAGCTCTTTATGTGCAGAAAGCTTCAAATAATGAACATTTTACACTGACAGAACGTTTACCAAATTTGCAAAGCAGCATATTGGCCTGAGCATGCACTGACAATACATACCTCATCATTCAAATCATCTGAGAGAAAAAAAGCAAGGGCATTTCATTTCCGATTACATTATCCATGCTTCTTAATCCAATGATAACTTATTATAAATATGTCACAAGTCTCTTATGTGGTCGGAGTGGCCTAATGACTGAAAATGGTTAAACTTCTTTGGCATTTATACATCCTTGGATTAGATATGGTCATCTCAACATGCGCCGGGGCATGTCTACAGAACAGTATGACATGTTAAAACTAACCACGCAGTGAGGCCCAGCGAGCCAAGGTGAAATCCAGAACTCACTTTCTGTCCCAGACCCCCGTCCCCCCACAGCACACAACACAGGTCCTAAATCAGATGTTTGCTGAAACATTAACCCTTAGGGGCGGTGCATTTTATGAGCTTTACATTCTTCATTTTTTATATAATTTTGGGTGTGTTAATGGATATAGCATACATTTTTGTTTAATCTCAGCTCCTACAATAAGTCTAATATACACTGTGGAAACAAAATTGTTAAACTCATACTGTGCAACTGTGCATGTGCAAAAAACGGTCCATTGAAACCCATTAAAACTGCAGTTTTTAATCCCACAGCCATCAAAGCATAAAAAATGCATTGTATTATTTCTGGGTGTCATTCTGGGCTTTTGCTTTGGAATTTGATATTTTTACCATTTTCCACCTGATGACATAATTTTCTTTACCATATTTGGCATATGGAGAAAACACATACTATTTCCACTAGGTGCACTGTCAAAGTCAATGTTGCTGCAATTCATTGACATATCCCAGACTGTGATAATGGAGAAAAAACAACCCAAAAAAATGCATGTAGTATATAAAAAATAATTTGTTTTGTGTTTTTTCTTCCTAACTAAAGGGTTAAATGTTGAAAATGAATGAATATTTGATTTTTGTGATTAGGACTGATGTTTGATAAAACTTTTACTCAATAAAAGTAGAAAATCTTATTAATTTTTAACATTTTTTCGAGCCTGATTTTGAAAAGCTTATTTTGTGTGCAGAGTGATTCGAGTGTGTGTACTATTAAAGCGAGCCCGAAGGGTTAAATGAAACCTAGCTGTCCGTGGCATCAGCTTTCACGTCTCATTCATTGCCCTTTTTTTTAACCCTCTTTAGTTAAGGTTGTGTTTGCATCACATGGCTCTGCTCCGAAGATGCCCACCTCTCCGCTCTACACTCCAAACAACCAGATCCTTCACTTCACTCAGGTACCAAACTATTACATCATCTCGCATTAACGTCTCCCCCTGATGATGTCACTGTTTCCATAAATGGGATTGTTTCCTGTTGTCAGGGAAGGGAAGCACAGAGGGCTGGTATGGAAGACGCTTGTCGGCGTCTCTGTGGGCGTACCTGTGGCAGTGGGCGTAAAGTACGCCGTGTCCGAACCCAGAGACCGGAGGAAGATGAGGATCATCATTGAAGGATTCGGTCGCTTCTGCAGGTTTGAAATGACTTTCCTTTAAGGATAATTAACGGGGTGAAGGTGGTTTGAATTTTTCTTTTCCTTGGATGTTTGACTTCAAGTTGGACAAAGTTTTCAGGTAAAAGGTACATTTCTGCCCTCTCAGTCAATAATGAGCTGAATCTCTGGTGTTCATTCTAGCTAAACACGATTCACATGACCACAATTTACATGATAATACAAAGAATCACGTTTCTGTTCATGACAAGTTCCAAATCCAAACCGTTTGCGGTCTCTTACCTGTGTGTCCTCAGAGCTCTCTCTGTGGGAATCTTTATCTCTGTGGATTACTGGTGGACCACCAACGTGGCTCTTCGGGGCCAAGATGAGGTAAGTTCTCAATTCCATTTACAGCCTCAGCATAGACGGTCAATCTGAAGAAAAGAAAAAAAAGGTTAGAAAATCAGTAACGACAACAAAGGGTTGCACTAAAATCAACACTGATGCACTGATCCATTCCATCACATTAATTATGCACAGAAATAATTGTTCAGACATGTTTTTCATTAGGCCTCTTATGGTAATTTTGTTGTAAACTCATCATATGACATATTGACAGCTGACTCAAATATCACACATTGCATTTACATGTGTTTGTTTTTTACAGAAGAGTGTCACTAGCATTTTATCCAACATGATGCCAGATTAAACAGCAGTTTTTTTATAAGACTCTGGCAATTCTTCCTTTTTTTTATCTCACCACCCCACCTACTTGCGCTACTATGAAGAAAAATAAAACAACACAAAAAAGATGACACAGTGTAGCTTACTGGTAGCCTGCAGCTGTACTGTGGGAGTGGAAGAGACACAGATCTGACTGTCGTTAGCTTGCAAACCGCTGGCAGAAAACCCAAAAGTCTGTCGTTTATAGTTTTGCCCTCCAAAAACTTTATCCTTCACTCTTTAAAACCAGCAGCAAACCACCCAGCTCGCAGGCGTTCATGCCTGGAAGCCGACTGCAGAACAAAAGCCTTATTATTTATACCCAGAACTTAACTAAGCTTGTCTGTTTGTCACAAGAGGCATCACTTGGGTTTGTTTTTATTGGCCAAATTTTGTATTTTTGGCCAATATATAAAGTGTATTTTGTAAGTCTCTAACTGAGTAAGTTCTTGTATATAATAACAGGTATCTAGGTTAGGTTAAATGCTATTGTCTGAATAATTTTAAGAATTAAAATGTAATTGCTCCTTTAAAGCATGTACTTGCATTATTAGGCTTTTCTTATCATATCAGTGGCATGAAACGGTCCCAAAACGACAGAAATGTAATTTATTGCAATGTGACAATATATTATCTTGCAAAATCAGTTATCATGACAGGCTTATTTTTCTTTTTTTTTTTTTTACATCAGTCATTTAAAGCATTATGAGTTGCATCATTTGCCCAGTTATAGTCAGAGTGGACTTTAAGATGTGGCACATCACAGATCATGAATGAAGTGCAGACAAAATCAAGCTAACAAACCAAACAACAAAATACAAGGTACAAAGTACAAGGTACAAGGTAGATTAGTCATTTTAAAAAAATGAAATTTGAAATGGAAAAACAATGCCACAACAATTACAGTTAATAAGTAAAACATTGGTTGCATCATGGGTTGGTGGTCACACATTTACTTGTATTTTTTTTGGCTCTGTGAGTGTTAATCTTGTCCAGACAATCATGTCCTCCTGCCGTCCTCCCCTGCCAGAGCAGCCCATCATACACGGCCGAGATGTCGGCGTGCCACCAGAGGGCAGCAGAGTGCATGGTGGAAGGAGCTGTGAGGAACGGAGGGATATACATCAAGCTCGGCCAAGGTCTGTGTTCCTTCAACCACCTCCTGCCCCCCGAGTACATCCGCACGCTGCAGGTGCTTGAAGACAAGGCCTTGAACAGGAGGTACAAAGAGGTGAGAGGAGCAGCGCAAACAGAGCTCCTGGTTCAGGGAGAGAGAGGACGGCGCGAAATTTCTCAGGGTGGTGTTTGTGTCTGCAACAGGTGGACGCTCTCTTCCAAGAAGACTTCAACAAAAGCCCGGAGCAGCTCTTTAAAACCTTCGACCACGAGCCCATCGCTGCTGCCAGCTTGGCCCAGGTTCATAAAGCTCAGCTGTTTGACGGGACGCCTGTCGCTGTGAAGGTGAGCGCTCATAATGAAAACCTTTGAATTCTTAATCACCGGAAAGTAAAGGGTCATATCGAAGGGATTATGCAGAATGAGACCACTTCAATCCAGGTATGTTTCAATATAAAGTAACATCATAAGTTTATTATTAGCTACCAACACAGGAAATGTTGCCCTATTTTTCACTCTCAGCAGGCTGGCAGTTATCTTCTCAGGGTGTCCTCAGGTCCTTAAAATATTAGAAATATATATTTTTTAAATGCCATTAGTCTTAAATTTGTCATTCAATAATCGTTTAATTTCTTTTTGGCAAGACAAGTCAAGCAGTTCTGTGTGAAAGACCACATTTCTAATGTTTGAAATCCTTAACCCTTTTAAACCCAAGCAAAGTGGCTCAATTTCTCTCAAAAACATGAGAAGGCAATGAGTAACGAAAGAAAAAATGAACAAAAATGTGTAAAAAATAAATAAATAAATAAAATAAAAAATGTGAAAAGTACAAGAAAATTACCTGAAATTGTTTAAAAAAAGAAATATAAAAAAAACCTTAAAAATTGGAAGTTAAATTAAAAAAAAGTGCTCAAAAGTTCATACTAATTTTGTAGCATAATTTTAAATATGTAACTATGATCATTATATAGTTTTTCCCTAGATTTTTTCCTTTTTCTCTGGACATTTTCCTACCTTTTTTTCTCTAAATGTATTAATTTCTTGCAATCTGTGGAACATTTCTTAACAAGTTTGCTCATTGCCTTTTTTGCTCATGTTTTTGGGAGCCAGAAGAAGCGCATGGCTTTTTAAGCTGAAAAAAAACCCAAAAAGCTTTGATAAATGTCTGGTCTTACCCTTCAAAATCACGTTTTTGTTGATTTTTGCTCTCCACAGGTTCAGTACATCGACCTCAGGGATCGGTTTGACGGGGACATCAGAACATTAGAGATCCTGCTGGACGTTGTCAAGTTCATGCACCCCAGCTTTGGATTCCGATGGGTTCTCAAGGTCAGAGATCAGCGGCATTTCTCAGCTAATTTTACATTTATGTCTATTTGGAAGATTTTAGCCGATAATTGATTGAAATCGTCTCTGCAGGACTTGAAGGGCACTTTGGCTCAAGAGCTGGACTTTGAGAACGAAGCCAGGAATTCAGAGCGGTGCGCAGAAGAGCTCAAACACTTCAGTTTTGTCGTTATACCCAAGGTCTTCTGGGAGCAAACCAGTAAGGTGAGCGTATAAATGATCAATAATACTAAATAAACTGGACTTCTATCCATTCATGGCTAAAACACTTTCTTTTTTTCCCCATTTCAAAGAGAGTTTTGACCGCAGAGTTTTGCAACGGATGCAAAATCAACAATGTGGAAGAAATTAAAAGACAAGGATTAAGTCTGAAAGATGTGAGTTAATGCGCTCTACAGTACAGCTGATACTCACACTTTACTTTTACTGAAAAAAAGGCATCTAAAACACCTCATACATTTTTTTATTTTTCCCAGACTGCAGATAAACTGATCCGAACATTTGCAGAGCAAATTTTCTACACCGGTTTCATCCACGCAGACCCTCATCCTGGAAACAGTGGGTACATCAGTGTACGTGTGTGTGTGTGTGTGTGTGTGTGTGTGTGTGTGTGTGTGTGTGTGTGTGTGTGTGTGTGTGTGTGTGTGAGTGTGTTACAGTGTGAAGTATAATAGCATTATTAGTATTTAGCATCAGTTATAAATGAATTTGTATTTTATCTTAATATTGTATAATCTGTCCAATTGAACTACAGATGCAAGTATAGGATACAAAGTCTCACTTATTTGAAAAGTGAGGATGCTGAAAGACTTCAGTTGATGTTTTGGTTTTGCTAAAAGTAGTTTAATGTGCCTTAGTAGCAAACAAATAAAATAAATTGTTGAAGAGAAATTTGACAGAAATATATCTATAGAGTGCATGAAAACAGTCTCAGACCTTTAACTTAAACCTGTGAAAAACAAGAGCAAAAACAAAAGCGTTTAATACTTTTGTTCAGTAAGTAGGTCGATAATGAGACATTGCAGTGCAGAAATACCAAAGATTTTAAAGGTAATTTAGAAACAGTGTTGCTATTACAAAGTGTGTCCACCAGAGAGCACTGGAAAGATTATTTCTGTAAAGAAATTATTTGCATCATTAAGCAGCAACCTCCGGGTCTGAAAACAAAACTAACACAGCAGCACCAAAAACGGCAGAAATAAACATGTTTACAGCCTGGTACAGACAACGAGTCTGGTCTCTAAAGCTAATTTCAACATCCATGACATCTGCATGTGTGGCAAATTTCTCTGTAAGTTGTTTATATATATATATATATATATATATATATATATATATATAGTGATAGTTCTATTATTATTATCTAGGTAAAGTGAGTTTTTTTTCATTAATTACTTATGTTGTTTTTTTAGTAATTATTATTATTTTTATTATTATTTTTTTTTTATTATTTTATTTTTTCCCTCTTCTTTTTTAAAATGAATTATTTTAAATTATATGACATCACAGGTCATTCTAAGCCAGCCGGGGAGGAGTGTTAACGGGCACATGTGGATGAGATGTGGCTGGGTATTTGTGATTCGCTATTGTACTGGTTATTATACTCTGCACAAAACTAAATAAAAATATGATATTAAGGCATAAAGCTCTGCATAATTATGGGCAGTGCTGCTATGAGTGGCAGGTGGGAGCCATCTGTGGACAAGCTGCTGCCACAGAGACAACACTGGACAGTGCAGATGCACGCAGTTCCTGACAGTTCATTCTAATGTTTGACTGTTTTTAAGCCTGTTTTTCATGAGAGAAAATTAGCATTAGCTGTAAATACACTGAGCTTATAAAGCTAGCAGCCAGTGCAAGAGGTATCACCACCCTCTCATCCACCTCTGGCTCCAGAAACACTGCATGGTGATGGCTAAAATGTCAAACAGAAGTCCGCAAACAAATGAGTAACGCCACAGCGGCTACACGCATTATTTCATACAGAGGTGATGCTGCTGTCCACCTGTGTCAAACATCCCGCCCAGATTAACCTTTCCCTAAAAAATCTGTTTTTAAAAACGACTGAAAAAGAGGACAGTGATTTTGCGAGTTCTTCGTGCAGCTCGTTCCGTGTTATTGATCCTTTTTTTTGTCTTTGCAGTTCTAGTGAGACGAGGTCCTGATAACAAGGCGGAGCTGGTGCTGTTGGATCACGGCCTGTACGAATACCTCAGTCAGCGGTAAGATTTATCGGCTTTGTGACGAAGACCTCTGAAAATACTCAGCTCTAACTGTGACCTTTGACCTCAGAGACAGAGTGGCCCTTTGTAAGCTGTGGCGGTCCATAGTCCTGAGAGACGAAGCAGCGATGGAGAGGTACTCCAAAGCGCTCGGCATCAAAGGTGAGGAAACTCAGGAATTTACATCGTTTGATTCTTTTTTTCTTCCTGTTTCGAGCGATCGTCTTTTCTGATCCAAACTTGCCGCGCAGAGTACTTCCTGTTCTGCGAAATGCTGCTGCAGCGTCCCATCAACATGCGTGAGCTGGGCCTGTCCAACATCCTGAGTCGAGAGGAGACCACCTACATGCGCGAGATGGCCAGCAACCGGTTCGACAGCATCATGCAGGTGCTGAAGGCGATGCCTCGACCCATGCTGCTCGTGTTCCGCAACGTCAACACGGTCCGAAGCATCAACATCACGCTGGGAGCGCCGGTGGACCGTTACTTCGTCATGGCCAAGAGGTCAGTGCAGAGGCAGAGGTTCCCAAACTTTTCACACCAATGCACCAAACTGAACTTCACTTTCAAACAATGCAACAACTACAGAGGGACTCTAAAAGTCCTACGAATTTGTCATAATTCTGTAAAATAATACTAAATATGTATTTATGATCATTATAAATATCCATTTTTTTCTTTTTCCCTGATATTTTTTCCCTTGCTTTTTTTTCATCACAATTTCCTAAATCTACTGATTTCTTGCAACATATCTGTTGCTCACTGCCTTTTTCTCATGTTTTTGGAAGAAATTTGCTCTGGGTTCAACAGTGAAACGCTTGTGAAAAGCCACTGAAAGCAGCGTAAGAACAGTAATGTTGCTTCAGGTTTCAAAGGGTTAATCCGCATTGTTAAATGCTCAAAAATTTGGAGAGCGGAGTCAGGAGTGAGCGCTGTGCGTCTGCTGTGTTGTCACATCACAGGCATGTTAACCCTTTGAAACCTTCAGCAAATCGGTTTGATTTATTTTAAAAACTTTGGGAGGCAACAAACAACTTAACAGTACATTAGTAAAACTATTAGTAAAGAAAAAAAGTTACAAGAAAAATTACCTGAAAATATGCAAAAATAAGAGTTAAAAAAAAACATTGTCCAAGAAATAAATAAAATAATATTTTAAATATTATAAATATTTTATTATATTTTTGTAACATAGCTGTAAATATAAAATTATTGTTATCATATTATATTTTTTTTGGTAATTTTATTATGGTCCTCCGTCGTTTTTTGAGAAATATTTTTCTAAGGTAATTTTCTCGACACTTTTTGCTAATTTCTTGCAATTTGTGGGACATTTCTTGAAAAGTCTGCCGTCCCGTGTTTCAGCGCCGTTAGAGGCTGGGGGAAGATCCAGGCGGAGACGGCGGGCATCCTGCCGCGGCTCTGGCTCTTCCGCTGGGTGAGGACAACGTGGGAGGGCCTCAAGTTTGAGCTGGCTTTGAGGTAAAAAAAAAAAAAAAACTCATTTAATGTGTCGATAATACAAAATGTTTGTGACTGGAGCCAATAAATGCGACTCCTTTTCCAGGTGGGAGATGGCGTCGATGAGCGTGACGCGCTCCTTCCTGAGCCTGCTGTCGTACTTCGGTCTCATATCTCTGGACGCAGACGTGTACGAGTACCTGAGGTAGTGCACAGACTCGTCACACGCTATTGAGGACCTGATCCACGCACAAGTTAATGCAAAACAGCAGCGGGGGGGGGGGGGCCTTTTCACGACTGTAGCAGCTCCTGAGGCTCCTGCTCGAAACGGTGCTGCTCGACGGCGCGCTCGATTTCCACACCAAATCATCCCGGTCTCACTTTCACACACAACTTCCTCACAATGAGAGTGAACTGCAGAACGGTCAAAAACCAAACCCACTCCAGCATAAACTCGCTTAGTCTCACTAGCTAACAGCATATTTTAACCTTTTAATGATATATTTTTTTGATATTTATATCTTGTCTTAGTGGATTCTCAGTACAGAAAGTGGTGTTGAATTTCAAGTTTTAGGAGTTTTAAGGAGACGTTCATTCTATCAGACAATATTTTCAAGCAGCGTCCTGAAAAAAGCAACGCATCAAACCGCGTCCCCGAGCAAACGTGGAATAACTGTACCTTTACTATTAACCCTTCATAAGCTGCCGTTCACGAGTGTTTTAAACCTAGAGCTCCGAGCAAAATTAGTGATTTCTGTCAAAAACATGGGGGAAAAAAGCTGTGAGCCAGTTTGTAAGAAATGTTACACAAATTGCAAGAAATTAGTAGATTTAGAAAATTCTTTTTTTAAAAAAAACTGGGGAAAAGGTTAGCGGAAAACTATATTTATAATAATCAGAATTATATATTTAAAATTATGTCACAGAATTATTATACATTTTAAGCACTTTTTTTCAGTCTTGTTTGTCGTGTTTGTTTTTTTTCCCTCTTTTTTTCTTTGTCTTTTTGCTAATTTTGAGGTAATTTTCATGAACCTTTTACTCATTTCTTCAAACAGTAATGAGTGAGGCATCTGGAGTGAGAGAAAATGTTAAATTATAAAAAAAAAGTTAAAGGTCCAGTTTGGAGGATTTAGGTGAATATATTTAATATATTTTCTTAACTTTATAATCACAGAGAAAATAAATTGTCTTTTTTGTCACGTCAGATCGAGTCGTTTTTATCTCCATAGGGAGTGGGTCTATTTGTTTTTGTTTTTTTTTTGTTTTCGAGTTCGCCATGTTGCACCAAACGCTGGCTATAAAAAAAAAAAGAAAAAGAAAATGACCTAAAAATGATAAATATAACGTTTTTGTAATTATAAATATAGTTTTCAGGACATTTCCCCCTATTTTTTGATAATGTTCTAATACTTCTTAAAAAATTTTAAAACCATTTTTTAGGTAATTTTCTTTTCACATTTTTAAAGTCATGAGGTTGCTCATTGCCCTTTTCCCCCATGTTTACAAAAGGAACCATTTTTTAAAGGTTTCAAAGTTTAAATTGCTTGTGAAAGACGTGTGAACGCAGCACAAGAAAACTGATGTCCATCCAGGTCTTAGAGGGTTGTAAAGTTATCAGAGACAGAAAGTGAGCACCCAGTGACAGTTTTGGGCGCACAGCATTGAAAAAAAACACTGATTTTAATGTCACAGCAAACACAACCCTGTACACTCGATACTATGATTCTGTGTTAACGCTCATGCAGGGCTTAAAGGGCTGCTGCCTGAACATCAGGTCCAGAATCAGAAATACTTTATTGATCCTCGAGGAGAAATACAGAACACAGATTAGCACAGAGAGCATTCGGCTAAAAGTGAGCGATGTGGGCCTACCTGCTGCCTCGCTGTCCCGGCCCCGCCATCAACCCCTGATCCATCGTTGCTTTGCTTCAGCACTCCGTTAACAGGTTCATTTGTAGACATTAAAACAAAAACAAAACTTTAAACTTGATGAGGAAAGGAAGAAACTCAGAAAGCTCCTCTTCTCCACTGGGGCTCCACACCTGCTCTCCATCATCTCTCATAATTAACCCCGCCCCCTTTCAGGCTCACACAGGCCCCGCCCCTTGATAAACCCCACCCACCGAGCCCGGCAGGAGGCCTCTGTGGAAAATTCAGCTCCTGATTAAAACCACATTAACACAAAAAAGCCCTGAAGGAATTCTAACCAGGAGATCTCGCTCGGAACATGGGAGAATTTTCAGCTGGTCGCAGTCTGCAGTCTTCACCACTAGATGCCACTAAATCCCACACACTGGTCCTTTAACCCCTTGAACCTGGATGGACACCAGTTTTCTTGTGGCGTCAAAATGCCTTTCATATGCTATTTAACCCTTAAAGCCTGAACGAACCGGTTGGATTTATTTCAAAAACATAAAGAAAAAGGCACATTTCAAGAAATTAGGAAAAAGGTGACAAGAAAATAACACAAAATAATACGTTTTAAGAAACAAGTAAAATAAAAAAAATACTAGGGAAAAATGTCCAGAAATGACCATATATTTAAAATTATGTTACAGGAAAAAGAAATGTAAACATATATTTGTATTTTTTTTCCCTAGGATTTTTGGCGTTATTTCCTTGTTGGTTTTTGGTGCTTTACTTTTCTTTTTATGCTTATTTTCAGGTACATTTCTTGTTACTTTTTTTTTAACCAATTCCCTGCTAATTTTGGGGCCATTTCTTGTTAAATTGCTCTTTGCTTTCTGATGTTTTTTTCATTTTTTTTAAGAAGTCAAAACCAATTTGCTCAGGTTTTACAGGAATTGATATCTGTGCCAGATTAACCCTTTCTTCTCAGTGTTACTTTAAGTCCACTCAGGCTGAAAGATCAGTCCAATGTCACCTAACCAAATGTTTTTAAATTATTTTAGCGTTAATGTTAATAAAATGTTCTACCTCCTTTACGGTATCCTCGTCTTTATCACTCAGAGCTCAATAAACAAAGACAAGGCTTGTGTAAATTATTTAGATTTTTTAATACAAAATATCCTAAGAAAACATGGCTGCCCTCTTTTTTTTTCCCATCTAACGAGTAAGAAAAACAAATCAGGTTTGAACAAAGACGTTGGTAACAAAACATTGAGTATAAAACGGCGTCGAGTGGACGAGACGTGGGAATGTGGCTCTCAGAAATGAGCTGTGACTCTGTCGATCTCCAGGAGGTCGTCCAGGATCTGGGGATGAAAGGAGGACACGGTGAGAGGGAGAAAAAGAAAAGCTGGCGTCACTGCATCCTCTCTGCTGTCAGAGCACTCACGATGTCCTGAGTGGTGCCGATCTTCTTGGCCAGCTCGCTGCGCTCCATCGTACTGAGGTACAAGTATTTGTTGAGGAGTTCTCCGTCCAGGATGTTGCGCACGGCGTTCTGCAGGCTGCGTCTGTTCGTGTGCAGCATTCTGCTCGCAAGACACAAAAGAGTCAGTTACATCAAACAGCCAGTCTAACAAAAAAAAAACAAAGACCTGCCTTTCGTCTGGACTGCTCACGGCAGAGAGAGATGTTGGCTGCTAATTCGGGTTATTTTTTAGGACTGAGTGCTGAACTGTCTCACGGTTTTTATCAAAAGCTAAATGAGCCTCTTTTTTTAAGGTTTGAGGACATTTGGAGCCTAGAACTGAACTCAGCTGAGGGGTCCGGGTGGATCCTCCCATGGTTTTTTTAAATTAATTAATTTTTTTTTAAATAAACAAGCTCAATTTTCTGCTTTCTTTTAATGCAGACAACTTCCAGCCCACAGGCCAAATTTGACCCCTGATGAGGTGGGTATTGTTTTTGTACTTTTTGGTATTCATAAGATGTCAGTTGGCAATAAACTGCATAAAAATAGAGCTTGTATGTAAAACACAAAAAAAAGTGCCAGAGGAGGATCCACCACACCCATGCAGAGGTCCTAGCTAAGATCCTAATGTCCTAAAAACCTAGAAATGTCCTAAAATCCTGAATCCTGAAACATGTTTGGGGCTGCTGGGACAGGCCAATGGCCTTTTGTCACTTTGCAAAATTGGCCCCCAAACAGAGCAAGCTGAGTGTCCCTGATCTAGCGACAATAACTGCTCAAAGTGAGTTATTTGGGGCTGTTTGGTGCAGTTGGGCAGGAGGAGCATTTTTTGCGGGGGACACTGCTCGCTTCTCTTCTATGTGAATCACAATAGGAGAAAACCTGACTCCGTCTTTAAACGGTGACTGTTAACATGCGGCTGCTGCTCCGGCAGACACAGACCTGAAGGCCTTCGGGTTCAGACCGGCGTGATGAGGCAGCATGGTGTTCAGAGCATTTTGCAACATCAGCAGACGGCGGTAAGTCTTCTCCTGCATGGGGAGCAGCATGCCGACTCCTCCGTCAAGGGTCGCTGCGAGGACGCATTCAAACGAGGATTAGGCCACGCTGAACATCTCACTCACACAAAAACACACACACACACACGCGTGCTCTCTGTGGTGTGTAACTGAGTCGGCCAGCACACTGTAAAAAATATCCTGTAACATCCTCTGTCCTCTATGTAATTCTTTTTTTTTTTCTAAATTAAATATAGCTGCATTACGACAAAGACCTGCCATTTAAAGAGTTAAAATAAAAAAAAAATCATAAATACTTAATATTTATAATTAGGACTGATTTTGGATAAAAATGTACTCAATAAAAGTACAAAAAATAACAAATGTATGATATTTTTTAGAGCCCGCTAAGCACGCAGTGATACGAGTGTACGTTATAATAAAGCCGAGTGTTTTTCACTCACCAAACCAGGTGATGTGCTTGTTGTCCCAGGTCAGAGCCTTCTTGCTGCCGCTGTCCAGCGCTCCTCTGCACGGCATCCTCCAAAAAGTGTTGATGTTGGCTCCGGCGTTGAAGTCCGCTCGCCGCAGCAGGCGCATTCCTCCAAAGCTCTCTTTAGCTGCAAACGCACATCACACGTCACATGACGGCACGTGCATTTCACGCTGAAATACATCTGCATGCGTCAGTCTTAACATACCTTCAGGTAAATACATATATACATAGAGGTTCTTGTCTCGATCCGACACTGAAAGCAGAAGAATGAAAGGTTAATGAGGAGTTTGTGAAAACTACATTAAATATGCGTCTTGAGGGCGTTCAGCATTACCCAAGAATCCCAGCTGGTTGTTATCCACCATGAATTCGATGCTGTAAACCTCCAGGGGTTTTGCATCCTGTCAAAAACAATGAGAAAACAGTTAAATCCAACAAAGAAAGCTACAGTGCCCGAATTATCTCCAGCTGCCAGAGTTTCTCTTTTCAAGATTAACTGGAGTGAATCCCTGCAGGAGACACGCCGTCGATACTCGCTCCTACATCTCAATCAATAAACACTCAGCTGTGTGTACTGCTGCCCGCAGTCTACTTAATCTGCCTCCACACTCCCGAACAACGCTTAGGCCTGACTGTCTGTGACCTCCTCTGATCCCAAACTCAAAGAGGGAAAAATTAAACGCCTGCAGTTATTGAACGCTCCATTTAGTGCCTCAGATACTGAGGATACTTCCATCAACAGCAGCATCTAATCGGTCCAGCATTGTGGCCAAGTGGACGTTCGTGCCAAACGTGGGGAGATGGCCGGTGTTCCCCGCTCACCCTGCTGACGAGCGACAGCGTCTTGCTCTCCTCCTGGTAGCGCAGCAGCGAGATGCTCTTCATCAGATCAGCAGCCAGGATGAAATTCTTGATGCTGAACATCTGGTGGATGTAGAGCTGAGTGTCGATGAAGGCCATGCCCGTCAGGTCGTTGTCCTTCAGGACCCACAGGAAGATCTGCACGGGACACGGAAGGTGCTGACATTAACCCTTTAAAACCTGGATCAGCATCAGTTTTTGTTGTGCTGCATTCAGATGCCTTTAACAACTGGAACCTGAGAAACTTGGTTTGATTTCTTTTGGAAACATGGAGGAAACCACAATAAGCAACATGGCAAGAAAGGTCCAGAAAATTCACACACACACACACACACACACACACACACACAAAAAAAAAAAGAAATTACAGTGAGGGGATTATTCAATATTTTAGAAAAAAAAGGAAAAAAATCTATATTTACAATTACGTGACATAAAGAAATATATTTTATGCACGTTTTCAAGGCCATTTCCTCGTCTCTTTTTGTTTTTACTATTTTTTTTTTTCCTCATGCGTATTTTTCTTTTTATATAAATTTTTTGCTAATTTTGGGGACCACTTCTTAAAGTCCGGGTAAAGTGAATTCAGAGATTTGTTTTAAAACACATTATAAATGTGGAAACTGATTGTTGAAAACATGTTACAAAGACTCTTTATATAGTACTGAATTGTGGAGGTAGATGATTGACTGTTTTTTCACCATTTTCCTGTTTTAAGATTTTTTGGGCGGGCCTAAAACCACAGCTCGATGCTGCACTGGAGCTATACTCAGCATAACCCCGCCCCTGACAATGTGGCAGTATAAAAACGAGAAGCAACATTAGCATCATCCCGCTATTGGGCGTGGCCTCCGCTCCTCCAGCGGACACGCCCCCAGCGTTTCAGATCAGAGAATACTGTGCATTTTTTCATGATTCTGAGACCTTCTTTTACACACTTGGCGATTTTTTTGGTCATCTGAATTTGGTCAGGTGTTTAACAACACATCTTTCTGTGATGTGACAAACTCAGAACTCATTTTAATTATCACTTTACACAGACTTTAAGATGCACATTTCCTTTGTGTGTTTTTAAAAAAGAAATCACATCAGTTTGTTCAGGTTTCAAACGGTTAAGTTATATCTAGCATGGTGCGGTGACTAGCTAACAGTAGTATCTGTTATGAGGCTGCTATGGGAATTGTCAGTCGTGATGTGAGACCTTTTGTCCGATGGCTGACACCAGGTACCCGTGGCAGTGACACAGGGCGGTCACGGGTCCCTTCTGTTCCTTCTCGTACAGCACTTTGAACTTGTTCTTGGTGAGGGGCTGGCCCGGCTCAGGCACAACCTCGATCACATCCAGGATCAAAATCTGAAAAAAAAAAAGGAATAGTTTCATATCCTCAGAGCTCTGCAGGAAAGACTGCAGCTGACTCCTCCCATGCCGGACACAAACTCTTTGTGACAATCAGGACCAAAACCTCCTGCCACAAAAACACTTTCTTCCGTAATCAAGGTCTGGAACCCAGCTGACAGTACATTAACACACATTAGGGCTAAGCTTTATGGCTTTAAAATGACAGTGTGATATTTTATGGCTGTGTCGTGATACACAATATATATCTTTATATACACTTTAAACTAATGCTAAATGCTAAAATTTAAAAACAAAAACTGAATCAATTGCAGTGACAAAGTTAAATAAAGTACCTACTGGCAAATGAAGAAGTTGAATACACTACTGTTAAAATAACACTCAGCAAAATTAGGTTATAACAACATAAGTAAAGAACGTTTATTATGAAATTTTAAAAAGTATTGTGAGTATAAATCAAAGTGGAACCCATGGTGCTTTTATTTTGAAGGAACCGGCTCATCTCAGGCCTGAAGTGTTGATGAGACTAAATATTCACGATCTGAGCTCTGCAAATATAAACACACGCCTCAGCTGCTCACACTACCACCACTACCAAACATTAAGTTACACTGTTACTGCAGCGCTCCTACATGTGATGTGATTTTTTTCTCTGTAAGCTGGAAACAAACTAACAGCTCTCCAGTTCATACATTAATAGTATATGCAAATATATGCAAATCACAGTAGTGGAAAAGCCCTGTGTGTGTGTGAGAGAGAGAGAGAGAGTCGTAGGGGACACAGAAAACCAAACTGCTGGTGGCTTAAAAAAAAAAGAAAAACAATGAAACATTTTATACTTGATGTTTGAATTAAAGTCATTTTTATGTGTCGCACATGGAACAAGCCGCGATACATAGATTATATTCGATATCTCGCCCAACCCTATCTTGAGTGTTGCAGTACTTTGTTTCATTTTTTTTTTGCTCCAAATATGTTTATTATACATTTATTGTATGCACAATAAAACAAATCAAATTCCTTGGTAGTAAATGTTATTCTGATGAATCTTATTGTGAAATAAATAAAACCTAATGCTGTGTTGTTGTTGTTGTTGTTGTTGTTGTTGTTGTTGTCGTGTGCTGCTCACCCGGCCCCTGCAGGTGACCTCCTCGCCCTGCATCAGACACGTCCCTGCTGCCACGTAGCCCTTCAGTCCGGACACGGTCTCCTGACTCCTCAGATTCACCGTCTTCATGCAGGTCACGTGTTCCCACTCCTCCAGGTCGATGCTGACGGAGACAGAGACGGTTCAGGGTCAAGTCAGGGCACATTCCCCAAAGCTTTTAATACTCTGGTGTTCTTGTCTGCTAATAATGATTTTTGCTATTTCATTCTATTTTTTTATTTCATTATATTTTGCACATTCCACAGCCCACAAAACTTCTCTTCCATGTATTAAAAGACAAATCTCTCAATTTACTTTGCCCGGACTTTAATTGCTTTGGTGCATGTAGAGCTGATAATTGCATGCACGGCTCAAATTTTACATGCAGTATCGTGCACATGCACGTGGTATTTTGAGCAGAGCACAATGCGCAGGGACTTGGATAAACGACTCGACATTTCTCACTGACCCTTAATGAAATGAGGGAAAGCAGCCGTGTGAGACTGAATTAACTGCTCGGATAAATGACCCACGATTTTCAATTAGAGCCCTGAAAGCAGCACAGAGCCTCCACGCGGACGACCTGCTGCGGAGTAAAAGGGAACACCAAACTGCCGCCAGCTGGTGTGCAACTCTTGATTCACAGGCGCCTAATGTCTATTACAAGGCTTTCTTATTGATTTTGCAAAAGTGCTTTTGTGTTGCTCAGAGAGGTGCGTAATATTAAGAAAAAAAAAGCTGTTACCGTGTGTTGGGGATGGCCTCCCAGCTGACCGGAGAGATGAGCTGGATGGAGAACTTCTCCTGCTGAGGATTAATGTAGCGTTCATCTGCACGGGGACACGAAAGAAACATGTATCCACATATTTATGTCGAGGAGGAAAATAAACAGCCACTTCAGATTTACAAAGTTCAGGATTCATACACACGTTTCAAAATTAGTTTTCATGACTTTGAGGCAAACTTTAAAGACCAGACATTCTCTGAAACGACCACTGTTAACCTTTATCAGTCTTTTTTATTATGATATCATAGCTTTTTCAAATATATATATATTATTTAAAAAAATAAAGAAAGAAAGAACAGGACTAGAACTGAATATTTCAACACAACTAAGGGACTGTTCATAATTTAGAGAGGGTGGTGCAAAAAAAGAGGAGGCATGTCTAATAATAATTAAAGCACTGGGGAGGGACTTATATTTTTTAATTTGGCTTAGGGGAGGAGCACATAACTTTCAATGGCTGTATTTATTTCACTGCAGATTTAAGAAAAAAATGGTTTGGAGGGCATGTTTTCTTTTTTTTTTTTAAAAAAAAAGGTCTTTTTTTTCTAAATTTTTCCCCCAATTTTTTTTTTTTTTGTTTTGTTTTTGAGATTTTTGGCTGTTTTTTTCTCTCTTTAAAACATGCCTTCTAAACCTGAGCATGTTCTAAACAAAAACGGCACCATTTATCAAAGACAGAAACTGTAGAAACAGAAACTGTTGTTGGATTTTAAAATTTCCAACTGTCCCTGAGTTTTTTTTTTTTACAGGTCAGTGAAACAGATTTCCATGATTTTTTTTTCAGAACTTTCAGGGTATATTTAGTTTTCCAAAACTTTTCCAAGCCTGCAAATTACAAATTTCGGGGTTTTTCATGACCTATCGAACCCCGAAAAAGTTGTGCAAGGCTGGTGTTTAGCAAATGTAACAAGATTAGTAAACTCCCAGCAAAGAGAGGCTGACTGCTCTGAGTCAAAGTTTGTGAAAAGTAGTTTGCGAGCTAAAAATGTAGAAATGGTTGAACCAGTGATGTAAAGAAAAGGTGTGCCTGTGTGTGTGCGTGTTCATGTCTGACCTCGATCTATGATTTCGTACTCCTTCTCCTCTCCAGTCATCCTGGGGATACGTGTGCAGAGCTCTTTCACACTGGTGCACACAGCATACACCTGAGAGGAAAAAAAAGGCAAAAATCGCACAGAAAAAGTTCACATCAAAGACTAATCCCTTCAAAGTCACCCTCATTGATTTTTTTTTCTCTCTCTCACAGTAAGAAAAGTTTAAGGCCAGAGGGCTTTCATCTCAAACTTTTCAAAGCGGCTCGATCGATACGCTTTTATTTTGCATGGCGTTATGCAAGCGGAGGTGTGTGTGAGTGTGTCTCAGCATGAATTTGTGTCACGTTGCCGCTCCGCAGCCTGCGGCGCTGTGTGGGCTGAGCGAGAGGAGCCTTGCCTTGGATTCGACGTGGTAGGAGACGTAGTGGACGGTGCACCTCAGCGGGATTTTTCTGACTGGCCATGGGGCGTCGTAGGACAGATAGGTGGGCAGGACGCTAATCCTCAGCTCGCCCTGTGGGAGATCACACACACACACACACACACACACACACACACACACACACACACACACACACACACAGAAAACTTTACAAGGCGGCAGAACGGAGAAAAGACACTTCTGTATTTGAGGAACTTTGAGGATCATTAAAAGCACATTTTGAACGTTGTGCTTTGATCCAGCAGGATTTCACTTTTCTAGCCTTCATCTTTGGCGTTCCTCCAACTCACCTGAACTCTATTTCTGACTCTTCATCCACTCGTGGACATTTCAGTCATCGAACGGATTAACTTGTACATGTGCAACTTTTCTGTGAGCTGGCAGTTTGTGCTGTCATGTTGTTTTTTTTTTAACTTTATTTAATCCAGAGGAAATTTAAGAAAGTGCGAGTGTGTCCTCTGCGTACCTGTTTGTTGAAGTAGAGGAAGCCTTTGGGGCAGTTGATGTTATGGAAGGGTGAGAAAGACTCGATGGAGCCGTCGATGGTCATGGGGTGAAGCCTCATGGCTCCACGAGACGTGACCAGCATCCAGTGAGGAGACGGACCGCAGATGAACACCTGTGACACAGAAGGAATGTCATTTGTATGTCAAATACAAAAACAATGCAAATACCTGCTACAGTTAATATTTTCTTTAACATAATATATATATATATATATATATATATATATATCTACTATCTACTAAAAAAAGAAAAAAGAAAAAATCTGTAGCTTCATATCATGCAATATGGTTTATTTCGTTTGCATCATCTGATAACTCTGGGCTGAGGGAGCGTCTTCACCACGCACAGAACACCAGAACAAACAAACATGGAGGAGGTGGACAGTGATACTGAACGTGGGGATTCTGTACAAGACTCCAAACGAGGACGAGCTCGTACCCAAAAGAGGGGCCACTTGTGTCGTTTGGACGTGGTTTGGGTGTGAAAAGTCAGACACAGCACCTCTATGACGATCTATCAATATATGAACTGGAGAACTGTTTGTTTGTTTCCAGCTCACAGCGGTTGAATCCTTACACTGCAAAATAAAAGCACCATGGCTTCCACTTTGATTTATTGAATTATAACATAACTTTATATTAGGGCTGTCAAGCGATTAAAATATTTAATCTAATTAATTACATGCTCTTTGATTAATCAATCAAAATTAATCGCATACATCACATTTTGCTATAAAAGTCTTTGAAAAATTCGATTTACATTTTTAAGCACAAATTTCACTCATTTATGAAGTCATGCAGCTCCTGCATTGTCAGCAACATGACCCTGTAAATAATTCAGAATAAAATGCCTTTTGTCAGCAAATGATGGGATTCTGTCAACAGAGACGTTGTCAGAGGGCTTTTATTTTGAAACAGCAGCAGGGAAGTTGGGGTAAAACAGACGTCTTTGTACTTCCTCATCTCTGTGGCAGAGAGACTTTGAAACTGAAGTAAAAAGTGGAATAGAGTCAATATAATCATCAGAACATCATTTTCACTGTCTACTTCTGCTGACAGCCAAGCGCAGAACATGCAAAAAAAAATCTGTGAACCGCCGTTTCTCTAGATGTATCGCGGCTGACAGGCAGCTGAGGCCGTGCCTGACGAGCGCTGCTCCTGCAGTGTGCATGCTCTAACCTGTTAACACGGGCGCCACTGCTACATGCTCTGCATTGAGGTGATATTTCAGGCTTGAAGTACTCAGATGGTTCGAAAATTCATGTTACAAAGCCACTGTGGCCTTCAATGACAAACCAGGTCAAAGCGCACCACAGAATGCGATTAATCAGCATTTATTTCCTGTATCGCGATATAGCCTAAAATTATTTTGATAATATGTTAAAGCCGTATCGCCCCGCTGTACTGGACATAGGTCTGGCTATGGCAGATTAGTGTGAGTATGTTCAGCAGTGAAAAAGCAGAGTGCATCATGATGGCGAGTGTTAGCGTTAGAAGAAACATCAGAGAGACTCAGCCATACATGTGTACGAGTAGGTGAGTCTTTTGCTTGCAGCCTTTCTTGATTAATTCTACTCTAAGAAAACCCTTTTGCTTTTGATTTGCCTTGTTTTTCAAAGCACTTTGTAAACTCAGTTTTTAAAGGTGCTATATAAAAAAAGTTATTATTGTTATTATTATGCTGTATGAAGAACAACTTTGCAAACTGACTCAGATCTTTGTTATAAAGATCTCATGTTTCTGAGGACAATGTCTCCCAGAAGCTTGATTTGTAGTTAAAAAAGGACACAACAAACACGTTTTTGAGTTGGAAAAGAAAAATGCCCTTCTTACCCCCGAGTATCCAGAGATGTCCTCAAAGTATCTGAATCTGGCGATCCGACTCTTCACAGCTGAGCTCTCCTCGGCGGCCCCGCTCTCCGCCCTCTTATCTTTCTTTAGCTTTGATTTCTTTTCTCTGAAGTTAATGTTGTGGGGCACCTGAGTGGAGTAAAGTAGCACAGTAAAGGTTCAATCCATTCACATTTGACTTGATTCAGTCCATCTGTTATCAGGCTTAGCTCTTACTTTTTTAAAGCGCACTTTCAGGTTGTTCTGTGGCTGCTGCTGATCGTACGGGAACGCTTCGTAGATCAGAAGCTCCTGTTCCACGTGCACCTAGAAAACAACAACACTTTGTCTTATACCCTGTTTTCACTTACTGTAGTTTTATTGTATTTTCATGAAGCATTTTTATCAAAGACTCACCAGTAAGTACGGTCTGCTGTGATTGTAGCCGAGTGGAACCAGCGCCACCTCTTTGACGAGTGGGATGTCTCCTTGACGTGTCACTTCCTCTTTTTTACCCTCCCCCTGTGTTGCTGATTGGCCGGATGAACTGTCCACCAACACTCTCTGACCAACTGGGAAGTTCTTCACCAGGAACACCAATCGCCAGTCTGGGAGCTGGTAAATCTGTCAGAAAAACATGATCACAATGAAAAAGGAAGCGTAGAAACATTTAAACAAATATTTACACACTGATTAACATGATGTGTAGATTCTTCTGATATGTTCAAACCTCCATGACACCGTTCTCCCTGATGATGATGCACCAGTGGCTGGGCTCTGCCTTGCTCGCCTCGCCTCCGGATGGCCCTGGTGCCACGTAGCTGCGGCTCACTTCATCTTTTGCGTGAGACGTGCTGGCGTTTGAGTCTCCGTACAGCATTTCCTCCTCATCGTCCACTGTGTTACTGCACACACACACAAGTTAAGTTTCAGGAAATTTTATTTGTAGGCAGGTTTAGTTTGCAGCATTAAGTGCAGGGCATTCATTAACACAGTTTGAGACACATCAGACAACATAAAACATGACAAGAACTTAAAAGATAAAGCAATTAAAGTGCCCCAGTGCTGATCGAAATGTTAAATATGTTAAATATTTAGGGATAGGGATTGTTCATTTTTATTGATATTTACATATACTGATACCATTATCGAGACTCCTTCACAATCCGAATCTTTATTGATACCACTATTGATACTATTCTAGGATTTCATGGAGAGTAGTTTTAATTATGTATTATCAGATGATTAGAGATCATGACAGCATGTTAAACAGGTTGTATTTCCATCTCTAACATCCATTTTATATTCTATATCACTGGGAAAACTAATTTCTCACAACTGTATGATTTAGGTTTCTTGCTAAAAACTCAATTTTCTTTTTCTTGATGTTACATTTGAACACGTCATGATGAGGTTTTATTTACCTTTGTCTGATAGTCATTTTACTGAACTGACTTTGAACACATCACAATGAAAACTGAAGCAAACTGGGTTATTTTAGCTAACCAGCTGTTATACTGCTGTTTTCAACATTGGATGACGATTTTTAACTGATGGGACTTGCTACAAAGTTTGGGTGTGCTGACCACTGCTGCTGTGTGTGTTCTCCGCCTTGTAAGAAATTATTGTGCAACATAAATTGCATTTCGCATCTTGCATCTTTTGCTTTGGTAAAATGAAGCCAAACTTTAGACCTCTTTGCACGTTCAGCCATCCTCGCAAGCAGCTGACCACCTGGTTTCTTCTTGGCTTGGTTTTATTCCTGTTGGCTGCCAATTCAACTAAATTCAAAAGCTTAATAAGAAAATCGACGTATGTGTACCAGTGACTGGATTTAAATGAGGTGACTCAACTCAAGATGTGATGTTTTGTTATAGGGCCCACAGGACCCAACAGCAGTATCAATAAGCTCAAAAGCTATTGATTTTCGGGTTCTGAAAAAAGCTGAACCGGGTCCTCAATAGAACTAGGTTTCAATCCCCATCCCTATAAATATGTAATAAATACCAAAAACACTAAACTACAAAACCAGCCCTTAAGTAAAAACAATCTGAATTTTTGAATAAATAAATCATAAATATGGGCTACAAAATGATCCTGTGCAATTCTTTGACAGCAGCTGGAGCAGAACTGGTTTTAAAGTGCTTGGTTTTACACCTTGGGACTAAAAACCTCTTTCCAGAGGGGAGCAGCTGAACTCAGTGTGCAAAGAGGCCATTAGATAGCGTTTGCTCTCCGCTGCAGCTGTCTGGTAAACAGGGACGCCAGGTTCAGCTGGGGCTCACCGATCAGCTGACTCGACCAGTTTACAATCTGAATAAGAGAGTTCCTGATCTTTACAGAGAGACTTCCAAACCACGACACCAAGGAAACATCAATCCATCTTCCAGACTTCAATCCTCTGTATAAGACATGGATTATTACAGGTCAAAGTCTTTCACTGCCTCCATTTTTTCAAAATGACACAAAATATTCCCTTCAGTAAATACCAAATATCCCAGATGCCACCAAAGCCCGGCCACTTTAGGCCAAATTTTATGAGCATATCAGGCACTGAAAGTTTTCTGGTAAAACACTCGACCTTAAAGGAGCAAGGTTTCTCGAGCAACTTTACCTTCTTCCAAGGTGCACCGAGAAAATAAATGAATCAAAGGTGACGACACTCCTGCAACACTTGCAGTATTTAGAACAACGTGTTTCGGATTGTGACCTTCATCGGGGTTTAATACATTTTAAAACAGTTGTGTTATATACTTTAAAATGTTCAACCGTAACCCTATCACTGGCATTTCTGGGATGGAAGAATTTGTCTGCTTATCAGAAAAACACTAGACTTTTTGCGTCTCCCGCCTGCTGTTTCACTGTATTTAACTGGAAATCAACAAAGCCTCTCGCATATATGCAACGGATGAGACAGATGATGACCACTTTCAAATCAGACAAAAGTTGGATCTTAATTTAATTTAGATATTAAGTGTGTGGATGTTGGAAAAACATTTCAAGGATACATAGGATCTTTGTCCTTTGCTTGAAAAAAGTCTCTTATCACAACAGCAAAATAACAAGGTGCCCTTTCACTACCCTAATTACAGCGTTACGTCCTTAAAGAAGAAGTGAATTCATAGTCTGACCATTTTATAAACTCCCATCTTGCACACAGTTGGGGATTTTTTTTTAATCTTTTCTTTTTCTGCAGCCTATTTAAAGTTATATTATTCAGGAATTGTTGGTTACTTTTTGTGAAAAGTATTGCCAGCCAAAGTGAAAGCAAAGTGCTTGGCGTTTCACCGCGCTATGTCTGCTTTTTCTCTGCGCTTTGTGACATTTTCTTGGCTTCCTTTTGCATGCGTGTTGCTTACGGATTGGCACCTTTTTATAAAGTCTCAACCTCATCTGCCACTGTGACCAGAAACAATGCAAACACAGCAAAATAAGCCGAAAACAAGAAAATCATTACGATCCAGGTTGACGGAGGGGCAATTACTTCCTTGTGAGTCTAAACTTTGTTTTATGTAGAAAATCCTGTAAAGAATATCTATAACATATTTTTGTTTTTGTCTACCGTTTGCTAATTGAATTTAAATGTATCTATGCACATTAATCTTGGAGTGGGAAATTTGTATAGGGAGGATGGTTCAGAGTGGGAGGTATTGCCTGTAACACAATACCTTATTTATTGAATTGAACAATCTGCATAAACTTTTAAATAATAATAATCAACCTGTGAATAAACAGTTAATGTAGCGACTGGTTGTATGCTGCAGTCTGGAGGCGATGCTTTTACCTGAGCTCCATGATGTTGGTCTCTGCTGATTCAGAGTGACTCCTGACGACGGTGTCCTCTTTGACGGAGCAGCTCGCTTTGTTTTCTGTGGTGAACATTCCGCTCACGTCTCGGTACGCACACAGTGTGATCACGCGTGATTGCTGTTAAATGAGAGACGTGTTTTTAAAAAAAGACTCTTTTTAAGCAGATTGTGTGAATCTGGTTTGATGCTGTGCATTTGCCTGTAGTAAAGAACTGAACAGTGACACTGATGAAACTGCAGTAACAGGGACTCTAGTCCAACAGCTTCAGTGTGTCCAGCAGGGGGCGCATGTGTCCAATGAAAAGCCTCCGAAGATAACTGACGGGGATGATTTACTCACAGTGGGGATCTGAGGTTTCTGCAGAGACAGCCGGTGTGTCTTCCCCATGTATGTGTCAGTCTTCAGTGCAAACATGGTGACCACTCCCTCTGCAGTCATGATGACCACGTATGGGTCCGCCACAGAGCAATGCACTATGGGAGAGCCCAAGTCCACGGGGATGAAGTGGAGCTGCGTCACTGGGAGCAGAATTTACAGAGAACATGTGAGTAACACAGCTTATGTTTAAAAGTTGCTTTAATCTTATACTCAGTTTTACTCTATCTCCTGTTTGTTACTGCAACAACTAAATGTAAAAATATAATTATCACAATGATAACCATATTTTACCTCCTTCCAGCAGCCGAATGCCCATGGGGGAGACTTGGATGATGTACTTGTTGTCACCAATGTTTCCAGCAAACACGGTGGGTCCCTGTGTAGCAAAACCACTGGTGTCCAGTTCCATGATCTCCTGACCAGTCTGAAGGATCTGCATAAAAAAAGTTACATTAAATAACATCCCAATTATATGATAGTATGATAGATAGGTTTAGTTTTACCTTAATGTTCCATTTCAAAACTTTTATTTTTGCATTTGTTTAGATTTTTTAAAAAAGTAGGACATATGTTGTGCGTTAATGAGGGGTGTTTTTTTTTTACCATGGTTGAATCCTCTCTGCTCAGAATGAGAAAGCCGTGCTTCTTCGTATCATCCTCTATGGGAGCCTCCGTCTTCTCCTCCTCCTCTTTCTCCTTTTCCTCTTTGTCCTTTTCTCCCTCTTCGCCATCCTCAGTGGTCTCTGTCTCTGCTCCGTCCTCTGACTCATCGCTTTTTGAAGCCTGGGAGAGGAGCAAGAAACATTTTACTGGGAAAAAAATGAAGTTACGAGTGGACACTTTTTATTAGAGTGGAAAAAAAAAAAAGCTGCGGCTGTTTCGCAGAGAAAACATAATACTTTTTTGTCTTCCTTGACTTCATTGGAGATGACTGTCCACATGTCGTGGCAACCTGGTAGCTCAAACGTAGTGACCACCTGGGGTCGGATGCTTCTCTGCGTAACAGAAAGGAAACGAGTAAATAAGCAAGTAAAAGTCAGAGGCGGTACACTGTACATTTCCAGGCTGTTCAGACTTGTACACGAGTGCCAGAAAAGTATATCTGAACCGTGAGCTTGTTTCTGGGGTGTTTACAGGCTACTCCGCCGTTCTCTGAGGCAGCCCTGGTAGACCCAGACTTCACTGTAGCACCATCACTGGACCTGAGGCAGACGGCCCTCACGACCACAGGTTTCAGGACAGTGCAGTAACATTAATTTATATGCATTAAATCAACAAATCATCACATCAGTGGGAGCGGTTACCTGAAGTACAGACAGTGCGCCGTTCTTGCCGTAGCCAGAGCACACCACAACCTCCAGGTCAGGCTCAGGATTGCTCTGGAACTGTGGGTAAGATGAACATCCAAGTTAAAAAATCCAAATACAATTCTTGAGATAGAAGACTACAGTTAACATCTACAGTAACAAATCTACAGGGACTAGGAGTGTATTAATGTGTGTACCTCTTCAGACAAGAAGGCAGGTTCACCCATGGAGGCATTAGCACAAGGTCCAATGTTGAGTATGCTATCGCACACCTGTATGAAAAACACAAAGAACCAGTCACGTTTCACAAAAATCTGAATGTACATACAAAGTAATTAAACTTCTTGTTTGTTTGTTTGTTTGTTTGTTTGTTTACCTCAAAGGAGTAGGTGGCCAGCTGAGTGCCTGACTGGGCCTCACTTCCGTACACTTCTATCTCATCAACCTCATCTGTCAAAACAAAGACGCTGAGTGAAACACAGACAGGCTGATCACACACACGCACACCACACGAACACACACACACAGACACAGACACACACACACACACACACACACACACACACACACACACACACACACACACACACACACACACACACACACACACACACACACACACACACACACACACACACACACACACACACACACAAACTTGTGGCGCATATCAAAAATGATTTTGAACCTACCCGTCCAGTTGGTGGAAGATTCTACTCGCTTCTTTTTGCTCGGTGGTTCTTCCTGGAATTCATACGTTTTTGTTTTAGTTTACAGGCTATTTTTAAGGCAAAGAAAGCTATACGCGTTCACTCACTGCTGCATGTGCACAAGCATAAATCAAGTAAAATAAAAATGGCATTTCTAATGGTGCTAAGGCGATATTAGAGTTTAATTTTACACAGTCACAAATATACCTGCTTATCTTTTTCCTTCTCTTTCTCTTTGTCCTGCTTTTCTTTGCCTTCATCTAGCGGCGTCTCCTGAAGTTTCTCAGTGTACTTCAGGAGCAGAGAGTTTCCAAGGCGGGAGCCCAAGAACAGGTACCCAGGCTCCATGGTCACCATCTGCAGGAGGAAAGTCCAGAGTGCGAGGCATCAGTTTGTCTCCTTTAAATCCTCTAAAAGCTGACAGACTTAGTATGTATTCAGTATTTACTTCACTCTCTAAAAGGTCAGACAGATAGAGGAAAAACTACCTGTGGGTTTTTGGTAAAGTCTGCAGAGGTTTTATCTACTAGCTAATATATAATTTTTGTGTAAAAATGGAAATTTCTGTTGCATTCAGAAGCTTTAATCTTTAAGTTCTGTCAGTCAAACCCTGATCACTCAGGCATTTTGTGTTTGTCCATAGAAACACACAATGAAGGAGTATTTGTTGAAGATTGAGAATTCCTGTCACATCAAACCATTGAGTTTCCACACATTTTTTCAGAACTTTTCCTTGACTTTTGGAGGACCGAAAATTATTTTTTTTTTTACATCACACTTGCGAACTCGAACTCTTTTTAAACATAATTTCAGCTAGCTGGCAGACATGAAGAGGGAGTCCAGGTGTTTTATGGCCGTGGGAACCCTGCATATAAACGTTTGCATTCTTGTTTGCGTTGCTATTCATGTTCCACCTTTATCCTGGACAGACACTCTTGTTCTGCCTTGCAAAGAGATATACGGTAAAATCACAAAACACTTGACTTGACTGACTGACTGATTGAGTTCTGTGCTTCCGAAAGGTCTAAAATATACTTGTTGGCTCAAAAATGGTCCACTACATGTGACAACCACCAAAAATGTGCAACCTTTAACAGAATACTTTGATTTACTAGATATTTCTAGAAATGTCCTACACATTAAAAGGGGGGTCTCATTTGAACAGGAGGGAAACACTATTCGACAGGGGAGCAGACTCTGACACATCACCAGCCCTTTTGGGTGCTTTTGCCTCGGCCATAGAAGCTGAATGAACTGGTTCAAGAGGGACACAGTGAGAGGAGACTGTCCGCTAGTTAAGCGATTGCGGATGGTGTCATTCTCTTGAAGAGGTGTTACATGTGCCTAACAATTTTCGTGCATGTAGGTGACACCAGCTGCGGGGGATACTGCGTTGAAATTTTTTGAAGTGCTACAGAGCAATTTTCTGACGCAAAAGCATTGGACCTATCCTAGAATCCTATAAAATACCCACCATAATATACGTGGGTGGCCCAAGTCCATGTGTTGGAAACACTGCAGTGACAGGTAAAACTTACGCAGGTTGTCAGGACGCTGGCAGCAGCTTTGTCAAAGTGGAACGCCCGCACGCTTCTCATGCCGTCAGTTATGAGGGTCAACACATAACTACAAAAATAACAAAAGTCTGTGAAAAATCATAAACTGCCACCATTTTTCCCGCACATTCAGGTGGAAATAATTCGAATGACTCACATTTCTCCTCCTTTCAAAGAGATGACCATCTTGTCATACGCAATGAAGTCAGACTGGGAACAGTCGAGTGTGATCTTCACTTCCTCCTGTACACCTGAGTAACCAAAACATGTCCAGTGATGAGCATCACAAAAACATCAAATGACATGTAAAGTATAAAGGCCAGGTGTCAAAGGTTAGAGTTAAAGATGTTTTCGATGATGATGCTTACGCAGAGGGAATGCCGTGGTCCCAGTTGTCTGAGAATTGAGAGAAACTCCGTACGGTGGAACACTCTGGTTCAGATACAGCAATGAATTCACAGCAAACACCACCACGCCACCTGGAGGGATTTGATACATAATCAGAGAAGCTAGAATACCATGAACTTTAACCCTTAGGGCACGCTTTAGTGTTACAAACACTCGTATCGTTCTGTACACAAAATGCACTTTGCAAAATCAAGCTGTAAAAAATATTACACACTATTATTTTCTACTTGAATTGAATTAATTTCTAATCAACACCAGTGCTAATCACAAAAAACAAGTATTCATTCATTTTCAGGATTTTAACCCTTTAAATGCCCAGTTTTTGTCATGATGCCATTATGTTTTTACAATAAAAAAAAGACAAAAAATAAATTATTTTTAATATACTACATTCAGAGCAGATTTTTTTGTTTTATCATGGCAGTCTGGGATATGTCAATGATTAGCTGCAGCACTGGTTGTGACAGTGCACCTAGTGGATATAGCATGTATTTTCTCCATATGCAAAACAAAACAGTAAAAATTAAAAATTTCTCAGGCAAAAGCCCAGAATGACACCCAGAAATACTACACTGCATGTTTTAATGCTTTGATGGCTGTTGGATCAAAAATTGCACTTTGAATGGGTTTCAATTGGACATTTTTTGCACTTAACAGTATGAATGTAACAATTTTCTTTACACTGTGTATTTTTGACATGTTGTGGGAGATAAGCTGAAAACTTCAAGATTAAACAAATATACAAAATCTTACCAAATTTATGCCATAAACATGACCAAAATGATAAAAAAAAAAAAAGAAGAAAAAGTGCGTGAAATGCACTAAACAGTCCCTAAGAATTAACAACACACTTCCTCACATAGTGTAAATCTTTATCTAACACTCCAACAGAACTGATCTTATGGTGAACTAGGAACTTGGCAGCCACGCTGTTCATAAGAAGAGACAAAAGGGAGAATTCCCTGAACTCACCGATCGGCTTAGGAACAGGCATGACCTGCGTGCAGTCAAAGGGCAGATTACTGAGGGACCAGATGACAGGGTGAACCTTCTGCATGATGTTGAGGGAGATGGCAACGATGCTACAAGTGTCCTGACGCACAGCCACACGCCTGGCAGAAACATCAGACAACAGATGTTACAGGTTAAATCAAATCTGGCATGCTTAAAAGCAATAGGTAAAAAAGTCATGGCCATATGTATATAGCAAAGACAGCCACTATTTGCAACCTTAATTAACACTGCCTTAGTCTATATTACTTACTGGTTAAATAGACAGGATTTCAAAACATTTTATTCACCAATTTTCAAAAGATTTCCTTAAATTTCAATAATATTTGCTTCCTTTTTTATTACTTTATTTAACAACAACAAAATGGGTAGGCCTGGTGACACAGGTGACACAGCCATATGTTATTAAACACACACTTCATTTACAGCTAAACAAACTGCTGAAGCTAAGAAACTTTTTTGCAAAACGTCAATGCCACACCCCTTATCGTCTTGTCAATCAGTCAGTGCAATTTGGCATGTATTTGGATAATAATTTTGACATGTTTGCATGTGCTTATTCCTTGCTAAACAACCGTTTGTTTTATGGACATGTCGAATAGTTATTTTGTGTACTTGCCTGAACCAGTGCGTGCGTGATACTGTAATAAACTAAAGTTGATCGTCTTTATGTCGCGTTTTCCCCATCCAAGAGGATCAAGGATCCAACACACAGGCCACATGTAGAGGTCGACAGATTATCGGCCTGGACGATTATTGGGGTTGATATTTGGCATTTTGTCAATTATCTGTAACAGCATTTTTTTTTAATGATCGCTGATTAAAATTAATTAATTAAACAGTGCAAAGAAAGTGTCCGCATGGGAGGAACTTTAACTTTGTAAAACTTTAGGGAACTATTTTTATTTATTAATTTTTTAAATTTAATTTTCACTGGACTTCATAAAAACTGTGTGATGTATATGAATGTTTCAGTTTTGATTAAAAACATTTGCTAAAGTCATTTATACTTTTTGTGTTTGAGTTTTGTGTTGGAGTTTGTTATATTCCAAATTCTAAATACTGACAAAAAGATTTTTCATTATTTTTATAAATGCATATTGGTTCCGAATATCAGTTATTATTCTCATTATCTACTAATAACTGGTATCAGCCCAGAAAAAACATTATCGATCAACACCTTGTCACATGTTATAATGTCCACATCATGTTATTTGGGGATTCTAATATATATCTTTAGGCTGGGTGTTGTCTGCAAATAACAAACTTGTTAATAGCTAACTGTTCTACAGGCTGAGATTTAAATGGAGACAACAGTCTGAGCAGCAGCCTCCCACTCAAGCTAACATTAGCACACATCTGAATAACTGTTACCAGCATCATTTCTATATTTACGACACTGACAGTGAACATTCATGCATCCTTTGTGTCACACATCTCATTATGAAAGCCTCAGTTAACACGCCACAAAAAGCTTTTCTTCCCTTACGTGACAGCATGTTTCTCTCTCCCCAAAAGGGGCACTGCGTCAGTGATAATGTGATGTGAGTCTGGTCTGTGTGTATTACATGATACTAGTGACATTGCAATGGTCATGTTGTGCAGCACTAGATTTTAAATTAGTAATACAAAGTACATGTTGCAGCATGTTAATATTAGAAATGTTTGGGGGATTTTTAATGAACACATTTTCAACAACAATGTATGTTCAAAGCATTTGCAAAACATTCTGTTAATTCCACACCATTTCCAGGCCTGGAAAACAGTTTTTCTAATTTCATAAACCTTCAAGGATAAAACAGTGAAAGCGTGTTTGGTATATCTGATAGTGTGGTTGACTGACCCCGGCCATGTCTGGTTAGGCTCAAACAGGATGAGCAATGTGGGCTCATAGTAGCCGTGGAGGAACTTCATGTCGATGATGTTCAGGAGCTTCTCGTCCAGCTCACGGACGTCTATGATGTAACTGGGTAGGAAGCTGGATTTAGGTCTGGAGATGAGACACAGTGATAGAAGCACTCAGAGATAGACAATTACATGTGCAGGCGTTTCGTTGTGTTTATAAAACAAAACTTTTTCATGTCCGTGATGACAGTGATGATAGATTCAGTGATGAAAAGTGAGCCATAAAAAGTGAAGTGAGTGCATAAAAATGTTTGACTGTAAATGGTGCTGTAAACATATACTTGCAAATTCTTGCTTAATAAATCTTCAAAGTTCATGAAAAAAGACAACATTTTTGCTGTCAGAATAGATTAAGTATGTAACATTGCAAAATTTTATCAGTTTGGAATTCTTCCCTCATGTAAACTATTGCAGTCTATGGGAAAATTGCATCTTTAAACATCAGTTTGTCACCTATGATCAACATCACAACATCACTCAACACCCGCTGCACAGCAGCTATATTTTTACTTTGTTCTTAAAACCATGGATTTACATTTATGGCAACTACAATATAAATTGTTGCAGATAAAATGGGTGGAGGGGTGTGAAATTTCCATATTTGGTATGAACAAAACAAAGACTGGGTTTCAGTAATAATGGGCACTGTGAGGGTTTTAGGATACAAGTGCCAAGCAGACTGTAAAAGACATTAATTAGCAGAATGAATAACTGACTGCAGGCATACCCTTCTCCAACTCCCCCCTCCTGTTCATCTGTTAGAGTGTCCTTCCTGAATGGCAGCACCACCAGCTGGGTGCCATAAACGAGCATCACAGCACAGCGATTCTCTGGATCTACGCGGACGATAGGAATATGTACATTCTGTACAAATCCATCCTGAAATGGTAAAAAGAGTGCAAATCAAACAATTTCTTCATTGGTGTCAACATTTGCTCTCATTTAGACTTTTCATATATACGCTGTGTTCTTGTCTCTACATACCCTGAGCTCTGGCTCCTCAAAGTAATGGAGAGACAGAGTCTTGAGGTCATGTGTCCCGGGGTCATACTCTACTACGGACAGCTGGCGAGAAACGAAAATACGCACACAAAGGTCAGAAAAAAATATTTTTTAGGGAGCTCAAAAATTGGCATTGCACAGTTTCGACAATGATACCTTAGCATCTTTGAAACTGAGAAGGAGTGCATCTCTGTTGGCTCCCACAAGCTGCACACTGGCCATGGACATAACATTGCCAAAGAGGGAAAAGGATGCCACCTGCTCCAACTTCTCTTTACGAGGTTTGGAATCTGTCAGAGGTGGAAGGAGTAAAGTCAGACCACAAATGTGCTCATTTAAGTTTTTATCATTAATTAATAATAAAATATGTACTTTGAATATGATACTAAACATACCTGAGGACTTCTCAGCCTTTGATGTACTCTGAAATAATGACAGAAGTGTTACACATATCACCAAAAAAAAACATTTAAGCCCTTTATTTCAAAGCTTGATAATGGCACAAGCCAAATGGATACATATAGTTACCTCCACATCATGGATAATCCTGTAGACAAATAGTTGAGATGTTCCAGCAACAACCAAATTCTTCTCCTTGCTGGATATGAAGTTGCAGTAGACGGAGAACTCCACCGCAGTGGGGGTGTGTGCTTGTCTGTAAACAGCATACATCCTGGCAGGGCGCCCTCAGCATCTGACAGGAGAAAACATTCAAGTCAGGATCTCCTAACATCACTTTGAGAGTAAATGTCTAATTAAGATACAAAAAAACCCAACATTTGAAGGTTAGGCTAATAGTAACTGGCTCGTGTGAAACATTATTCAGAGTGACATTTTTTTTTTTAAATTGACAAACCAAACATATACAAAACATCAGGTTAAACAGCAAGTACAGGTTAAAAATGTGTCTGAAAGATTCGAGTAAAAATGCAGTGTACAAATGATAAAAAATGACAATGACAAATGAACAGACGAGAAAATAAATAGATAAAATAAATAAATAAAAAAACAGAAACCAGACAAAACAAGATACATGGCATAAAAATAAACAGATGTACAAACATACAAACACAGTCCCATCAGTGAGGAGATTCAGTACAGAAAGTGGCATAATTTTCCAAAAACTTGACACATTAATTGTTGTTGTTAATCGTTGCTGACTGGCTTAAGGCGAGCTTTCCGTTCCAGGAGGAAAGATACTAACTTGGGAATTTAAAGAATTTCTGTTTGTTAATGAAAAATTTGGCGAATCAAACAACAGAATTCGTTAAATATTCAAGGGCACTATTGTTTGGATGATCAAAATTACTGATGATATCATTGAAGTTAAAAGAGTTGGAGGTTTCAAAGAAGTGAGATTTCAGACCTGTCCAAATCTTTTGGATAGTTCAAACAAAAACAATAGCTGTATAACAGTTTCTGTTTGATGTTTGCAAAAATAGGCCCGACTGAGATTAAACTTCATTTATTTAGTGAATAGTGACGTAAAAAGCCACCCTTCAGTAAAGTTGTGCTTTATTCGATAATGTTAGACAATACAGTTTTGTTTAACATAATTTGTTCCACTAAACGTCTAACGTCACATTTAACTATTTTAGCTATGAATATTACATACATCCAGTTAGAGCAGTTATGCCAGTTATGAATGCTCGCCACCGATGCAAAAAGATGCTTCCATGAAAAGCACCGCTAACGTTAGCTTGCTTACAATTTACAAAATGCACCGCTAAGATTTGGCGAGTGGCGACCAAGTGTTTTGGCAAGATAATGTCCTTTTCCCTGTGCTAGCTTAAGTCTTATTAGTGTGACATGTTAGTGACATTGGCAATTCAGTCATGTTGTCATGACTAGTGTGTGTGTCCGCTAACTGTTGCCTTCAGATAACAAATGTATGGAGAAGCTAAAGTTAGCTATGTTAGCAACGCGCTAATATTGCTAGCACATTAGCTAGTATGGCACAGCGCGTGCACCTGACTACGCATGTTATTGCAAATGATGACATAAACTTGTAAACGTACCTATCGTCAAACTCGTTTTTGGAGTCTGTAGCTTTATTGTTCCTTCTTCTGTTTACATTTAGGGCATCATTTTTTGTGGGTAACTAACTTGAGCTAGCTATTTAGTAGCCAGGTAAGCTAGCAGTTAGTTGTGTTGTCGGTGCTGCAGTCTTCTTCCTTGTTTTCATTTGCGGCAGACTAGCCGCTCCGCTGCGCGCTGCTGCCCCCCACAGTTCAACCACGGGACATAAGCAATACATCCATGGACATAAGCTGAATTCCACAAGTTCACGATTGTCCATTTTTAACCCTTAAACGGACAGGCACATATGAATATTTTGGAGAATTACTCATTTGGTATTTTCTAAAATAACACAGTTTCATGATTTTTTTTTAAAAAAAAAAACAAACCTTGGTGTCAAAATGACACTTTATCTCTTCAGCGATACATTGCCCATTCAGGGTATACTGTAAAACTTCAATTAATAGGCTAATATTTCCTTAAATCATTGACCTCAACAGGCTTATATTTGGGACAGGCATCTATATGGGACGGCCTTTTATTTCCTTTCACACAAAATTGTTGCTCAACTAAGAAGGGAAATACAATCAAATTATTTATTTAGTAATTTAGAGCCTGGACAAATTTCTTTATTTAAAAAATGCGCTGTTTAAAAGAAGAAAAAAAACATGGGAAGAAGCTAATGAGCAACAAAAGAAGGAGAAGAAGAAGAAGAAAAAGAAGTACAAGAAAATCACTGGAAAATGTGCCCTCCAAAAAGGGAAAAAAAACAAACAAGAAAATTAGAAATGACCTTGAAAATTATAACAATTCTGTAAAATAATTTTAAATATATAATTATGACGACATGGCTTATGACTATTCTTTTTTTTTGCATGTCTCCTTCTTTGGTGCTTATGGTGTCTGTATAATGGACATATCTTTTGTGTTGGCATAAATTCAACTTGAATAGTTGACCCATCTCTCCCCCTTCAGATATATTTATATATGTGTGTGTGTGTGTGTGTGTGTGTGTGTGTGTGTGTGTGTGTGTGTGCGTGTGTGTGCGTGTGTATATAAATGTATATATAGTGCCTCATTTGAGCTACAAATATTTTTTATTGAGCCTCCCTGAGTGACTAAAGAAAACAAATTACCCTCCCTTAAACATAAATAACCATACTCCGTAACCATTCTCTGTGGCTATAATAGTTTGACTTTGTTGAGAAACCAAACCAAACCCACTTGTAGATTTTGGAGCTCGTGGGATATTCAAAATTAATACAATAAACAACCATTTGAAGTTGTCCCTCCCTTGAGCCAAATAAAAAACATTACTCTCTCCCTGGTACTTAACTGATATTTCAGGTGTCTCCCCATAATGCACCAGCCCCTTCCCTCTCATAAATGACAAACAGTCCCTTAGTATGCCAGGTTTATGCCATTATTCAAGGCAAAATTAGTAGAATTTCTCTTCATAAATAAGGGTACAGAACCACTTACTTTGAGTAATTGGGATCTCAGTGAGGGGCATTTTAGTCTTCATGGTTTGCCGCTGTTGTATGCTACAACCTAACAAGGAGACAGGAGCCTGAAATAGGACACAATTAACAGAAATTACTATTTAAGTGATCAATTTTACGGTCTGCAAACAGGTTGGCAGTGGACTACTGCGTGTCACTTTTTTGTGGCCTGTTGTGTGCAATAATTTTACTCCATAGTCTCCTAAGAAACTATTCTATACAAAGCCATATTTTTAGAAAATATGACTGAGAACATAATATGCCAGGAGCCTGAGATAAAATTTTACTAAAGCTCACCATAAGCTGATTAAAAAAAAAAAACGTATGATAGTAAGTCATTTTTTTGACGCTTTGTCTGAAAAATTATATTGATCTTTTTTAAGACTGCAATTTATTCTGTCTTCTAAAAAAAGGAAAAGAAAAAAAAGCTCACCTCTGGCTGATTTAAAAAAAAGTTCCCATAAAACTAATGATTTGTCATTTTTAAGATGCTTTATTTTTCTTAAAAAATATAATGATCTTTCTTAAGACTGCATTTGTTCCCCCGTTTTCTTTGGGAAATGGGGAAACAAAGACAAAAGAAAAACAAACAAATTGAAAAAATATCTTTGGTAAACACATTCCTGGACAATAGTCATAGATATTAAAAACCCCAAAACTTCATTAATCAAAAAAAAAGAGGCACTGTAATCAATCATGTGTCCATAATCACAGCCTGTGTTCAGTGCACTGCAGGAATAAGGGATAAACCCATCACATGTTTTGCACCAGGTGCACACAGCTTAACTCAAAGATATTTTTTTTTATTACAATAGGAATATGCATTCCTTTTAGGGACACAGATGTGCAAGGCTTAGCATTTACAATAGAGCACAAATTGCTTAAAACTTCAGAATAAATCATAATTAGCCATATTATGTTGAGGATAATTCTATTTTGATCATTTCAACCTGGGCCTAACTTTGTAAAAAAGGTAATCATTTTTCAATGACATTTTCTTCAAGGTTCTTCAGTGGACCTGGGACACACCAGGCTGTTACTGTGACTACATTTTGGGGAATTTCTCAGTGTTATCTTCTCATAAGGCCAAGAAGAAGCAGGACACTACAGCGGAACTTGAGGGAAACTCAAAGCACTAAGTCCAAAATCA
Source organism: Plectropomus leopardus (assembly GCF_026936395.1). NCBI lineage: Eukaryota > Metazoa > Chordata > Actinopteri > Perciformes > Serranidae > Plectropomus > Plectropomus leopardus. The sequence continues at coordinate 5,453,744 of NC_142192.1, forward strand.
AATAAAAATAGATTATATTTAGGTCATGTCAAACCTTCTATATGCAAACATTAATGACTGAAGAAACATCAGCCCAGTCGCCAGAATTAAATGTTGGCATTGTTCGTTTCTGCAAAGCACAAAGTCGTTACATTAGTGCGTTTTATTTGTATCATATCAACGTCTCTAAGGAGCTGGATGGCCTGGCAGCTCAGTGAGACGCCTGCAAAGCTGCAGACCAATGCTGACGACCAACAAACAAAAAAATGTAATTCACTGAGTCATTGCTACATTTTTTGCTGCTTGTTAGGCAGCAAACATCAGTGTTTTGTAGTGACCCCGTTTTTCTAGCAGCTTTTCAAGCACGTAACGTGTTTTGTTTTTTTTTTTAAATGAGGACATTGCTGCTGTTCCTGCTGGGATTGTGAGCCCCGGGAATAGTGTTTTAAGCCAAAATATGATCTCTTATTCACCGTAACAGAGTGGTTTTTGGAACCGCATATTAAGCACAGTGTTGTTGAAACATTAAGTTTAAGTTAATGGAAGCATCTCAATGGTTTCCAGAAACGTACAATGTCGATATTTTTTCATGCAACTGGGCTGTAAAAAAAGATTAAAAATTGTGTGAATTAACCTCTAAAACTGACAGCAGCATATCCAGCACTGTCACCACGCTAAATTACAAATCAAAACTCTTTATTCACATTAATACAATTACCTGTATTAAGTAAAATCAAGATGTATGTGCTGCAGATTTTTTTCATTATTTCAAAAATAATAAATAAAATACTTTGCATGCTTGCAAGTTTATGCAAGGAGATTAACCAGTGGAGATGTGGTACCAGGTTGACTGTATTGATATACGTGAGATGCCATGCAATAACTGCTGAGAATTTAAGGGTGCAGTTAAGTCTTATTGTGCTTTAAAGGGAATGTTTAAGGTTACTTAATTAAAATGGACTTTTTTGGGTTTAGCTGTTTGAGTTTCTTTTGACTAAACTGAGGATAGAAAGGGGAAAAAACTGATAAACAGTCATCAGAAAAGTACTTCATGACATTTCAATCATTAAAAAAATTCCTACTGTACACTGTAACAGCCCTTTATAAATCAAATGCACTCTTTTAAAAATTAAGGTAATTAAAACAAAAACAGTCCGTTATTATCTGACGACTTTGCTTCAGCGGTGGATTCTCTGGCACGTGATGAGATATTCAGGAAAAGCCTGCGTGTCGTTGAAGATGACAAACATTGTCGGCTTGGTGATGTCGTCAGTGACGCTGTCGTATCTGAGCGGGATGTCGCCCGTCTCCTTCAGCGGGGCCGCCTTCATTGAGTGGCAGCCTTTGGTGTAGTCTCCAGTCAGAACCTTTGACACGAAAACAAACTTGTGTCCATCTGCATTTGGGGGTGAGTACTGATCCTGGACAGACAGCGCGGAATTGACGGCGAAATACACCCCCTGACCATAGACGGTGGCTGCGTGGAGAAACAGAGATGTCAGAATTTGAGGCAAACTTTAAAGATGATAAATTCTCTAAAACGACCATCAATACTTATCTGTTCTTTTTGACTATATAACAGCTTTTTAAAAAATGTATATTATTTTAAAAATAGTGAATTCAGAACAGGTTTAGAACTGAGTATTTAAATATAACTAAGGGACTTTTCATGATTTATCCAGTGGGAGGCATGTTAAATATTTTTTTAAGCAGTGGGGAGGGGCATACAACTTTAAATGACCGTATTTAGGATTTATTTTATCGCTGATTAAAAAAAAAGGCTTATTATTTCTGAAAACAATCAAGCCTTTTTTTCTTTAAAATTATTTGGCAAGTTTTAAATCAATTTTGTTTCATTTTTTGGGGATTTTTAAAGAAAAACTTTTGGCAATTTTATTTTCATTAAAAATGAAAATGTTTGGCTTTTTTTTTCTTTGAACATTTTAGGTGATTTTGTTTCTTAAAATTTTAGGCATTTTGTTTTTTTTTCCCTTTAACATTTTTTATGGTGATTTTTATTGGTAATTTTAAAAAACTGTAAAAAAGAAATTATCTTTGGATTTTCACATTTACAATAGACATTGAACACATCATGTGTTCAATGACTGTGTGACTTTTCCATAACTTTCAGCGTATATTTAATTTTCCAAAACCTTGCTAATTGCAAATTCCATGAAATTTTCATTTTTCTCATGACCGTATGAACCCTGCTAAACAACTGTATCAAAAGCTCACCATTCTTTCCACAGAAGCTTCTGTTGAATCCGTGAACGCAGATTTCTTTCACACTCGTCTCGCTGGTGCCGTGATACAGAGTCCGTTCAACCTCCGGATAAGTGGCGCGCTGCACTACGCTCGCCTTCTTCAGTTTATACTGGTTGTACAGAAGTCGGTTCATGAGCTTCTCCACCTGAGAGAAAATGTAAGCGTAATTGTAACACCAAACAATTTGTTGCCATATATGTAGCTCATTTTTTTACCTGTATGATTCTGATTTTGCTGTGGTATTCCTGGATGGTCTCATAGAAACTCTTCACCACGTTCTGAAATTCATCAGATTCCTCATCGACTTTGGTTGCGTCGGGCAGGTTTGACAGCAGAGAGTATTCCTCTTCTGTTAACAAAGCATTGAGCTCTTAGGTTACATTTATATTCTATATCATTTATCAACATAAGTATGGAGCCCCAAATCTGGCAAACGGCAGGAAAAGATGATTGGACTGATCAAAAATATCAATGAATACATGAATAAATAATGCTGTTGGGAGCACAAATAAAAATATAAAGATTTATAGGTTATAAGTTACTAGTTAAAAAATAGAACAAGCACTTTAAAATAAAACAGCTAAAAGCAGGAAAAAGTAAGACAACACACAGGGGCGACTACAACAGGCTGTATGCACGTTGGTGCATGCGCACTTTTAAAGACAGAGTTGCTTTGTGGCATTTTGCACATCAAATGAACTTCAAAATCCAGAGTTAAAGGGTATTTTACAACCTGGACCCTATTTCTCAAGTTTTTGTGTCTAAGTGACTAACAGGAACTAGATTTTTCGAGACTGGTTCAGTAAGTGAAAGCAAGTGAAAGCGCTGCAGCCAGCAGTGACCAGGCTAGAATGTAAACACTCAGGGTACTGTCAAGTTATGTGCACTAAGAGTGCTTGTTTTTGCCACTGACAGACTCAGATTGTTATTTAAGTATGACAAGATTATTGAAAGGATCTTGCGCTGATAGACCTTTTTGGTGAGGAGCCATTATTAAACCCACCAGACTTCATTTAAATTAACATTAATTTAAAAAAACACACAGTAAAACACACTTCATTCAAAATCAAAAGAATTAAAACAAAACTGACTTTTTATTTAAACAGAGCCTGGTGGGTTTGGCAATGGCAATTTCCGGGCTGTTTCCAGTTAAACAAATAGAATATAATCAAACAGAGTTAGATTATTTTACTAATGGTGAAAGCTGTGAGCCTCCAAGGACTTGTAGTTCTTTAGACTGCAAATCCCTGCACGATAACGTTATAGCACATCATCAAAGCATTGGCTGATGTTGAGTAACTTCTGCTCTACTATGTCTTAAATTGTGCAAGGAATCCACTAAAACATGCTCGTCTATCACATCAAAGCGTTAACGGCAGAGGGGGACTGATATTACGGGAAGTTCAATTAATCATACCAATAGTAAATGCAATAGTCTCTGACTGTTATTTTAGTTTAAAAAACGAGCTTTCCCAGCATTTACAGACTTAAGAAAAGGACTGTTTCCCCCCTCGCAAATTCTTCCCTCAGCTGCATCTGTATTGTATAGCTTCATTGTATAAACCCACCTAAAAGGGGCTAACATTGACAATTTCAGCTGCCTAATGGAACTTCATAGTGTAGCTTAGCATTTTATGAAGGAAAACACTTAATTACACAAATTTACAAAATAATTAAAAAAAAAACACAGTACGGTCCAACACTTGTTTCAACTGACAGAGAGACATGCACTTGTTAAGAAGATGATGGCGTCTGCATTAGCTAGCCAACTTCTTAATGTTAATTTTTTTTGGGGGATGCAATACACAGAAGGATCATTTTGCAGTAAACATGAAGTACAAGAACCCCATAAAGTTCCCTTTACCTGGTACATCGCCATCCAAATCCCCTAATGCGGGCAACTTCCTGGAGATTTTCACAGCCTTCCCCGATGCTATGCTGTACTCTTGCATCTTCTCAAAGTTGATGGTGTGTGGCTGATTGTCCAGCAAGATATCGACTTTCTTCAGCCTCATCCTCAAAGCGTTCTCGATGAAGACAGTGGCTTCAGGTGAATAAGGAGTCATGCCAGAAGAGTCTGGGTCATGATACACCCACTGGACAGTCCTCAGGATTTCCTGATCGGATACAGAATTGGAGATTTTCTCCAGCAGCAGTTTCACGTCATACACTCCTCCGACAACATAGTCCTTGAAGCCAGAAACGGTGATTATGGTGCCCTGAACTTGAATCTCGACTGCGTGCTTCCTCTTGATCATGTCTAGACACTTCCTGTGGTACTCGGACATGTTCTTCACAGTCCTGTGCTCCAGTTTCTCCTCCACCTGTCTCTGGGAGACCTTTTTCCCGAAAGCTATGTCTACCCGAATCAGGTCACAGGGGTATCCTGCATACACTTGTATCTGTACAGTGTTGGCTGCCTTGATGGCATCTTGTAAGGTAAGGTTGATGTCTTTCTTCTCCTTGGGACTCTTGTCAGTACTACGAGAAGAGGCGTCTTGTTGGATCATCTTCTTGGACAGCTCCAAGGCCTTCTGCAGCTGTTCTTCCTCATCCTCCTGGGACCAATGACTCGACTCCATAGAGTACTGGATGGCTAAAGACAGTTGGGCCTCTTCTTCCAGGTTGCTAGAAAGGCCAAGTTCTCCATTATCCATCTGGAGTAACTCACTCGCAGCGTTCCCTTCAGCGGAGAGCTGGGAAGTATCAATATCTATTGCAGAAGGGTCCTGGTCTGCAAGGCTGGTGGGTTCACCTGCTGTGTACAGGTCCACATCATCCATGTCATCGACTTGGTCTGAACTGGACACACCCTTTTGCACTCTTCCATCGACGGCTGAGACGATTCTCTTTGCCTCCTCTAAAAGCCCTAAAAGAGAAAAACAGTTAGTTTTTTAATAGTTTTTACACTTTAAAATGCCTTTTAAATAATGTGGAAAAACATTTGTTGGACCAAATTAATTTTAACTAGTAATCAACTTTAAAATGTGTATTCATAATTATGGTTACCATCCGTAACATTTAACAATGTATTTTAAATAATGTGAAAAACTAAATTTTTATGAGGATTTAACTGAAACTTTTTTTAAAAAAAATTTTGTGTTGCATTTTTTTATTGTGAAGCACTTTGAGCTGCATTCCTTGTATGAAAAGTGCTCATTAATAAAGTTTATTATTGTTATTATTATTAATTAAAAATGTGTGTTCACAAATATGGTAATAAAATACCTAATTACCATAATTATGAACACAAGTTCATATTTTAAGTTGATAACCAAAACAAGTTAATTTGTTTAAGTTTTCTATATTATCTTAAAAAAAAGTGTTATGTACTACATCACCATATTTATGAACAATTATTAATTATTGATTAAAAATTAAGTTGTTCCAACAAATTCTTTCACATAATTTCAAAGGAATTTTAAAGTGTTAAACTGCATAGAAAATTGAAACGATATTGAGGAGATGGATATTACCTTTGTTTGGAGCTCCATTGTGATCAGTCTGCATTGAATCAGATTTTAAATCCTGTGGAGATCCATCTGCAGACACTTTCTGGAAGTTTTTGTGAGACATAATGTTCCAGGCAGTTTCAAAAATGTCCTGAAATAAAAAAAATACAATCACCAAATGTTTCTGCTACAAGAAACTTTTATTCCTTACTTAATGCTATGTATAACTGTAATATATATATATATATATATATATATATATATATATATATATATATATATATATATATATATATATATATATATATATATATATATATCCCAGTAATTGGTATCCATCTCAAGCTTGCTCACTAGCTTGCTTGAAATATCCCTAACACTCATAGATAGATAAAGAAACATGGATACAGTGTTGCTGGTTTGCTGCATCCTGCTGCACATTAGAGCTCTGATGTACATGGTGCATCGTGTGTAGATTATTACATGTGTGTAATGTTTCTAGTGGAAGTATGGAGTTGAATTAGATTAAGCTATATGAAATTTAAAGTAGCAGAAAATGCAAATACTCAAGAACTGTACTTGAATAAATGTACTTTACACTCCATGACTGGATGTTGCTTATTGATGAGTCGGAGCCTGAATGTCCCAGTATTGCGACTATTCACAAGATTACTGTTTTGACATCGAGCTGATTAGATTTCCTCCAGTAACTGAAATTATTTCAAACAAGTATCCACTATCATGTTTACTTTCTGATGTTTAACACAACACATTTCATGAAAATCATTCAAAACTGAGCCAGTTAACCTCAATTAGAGACAGACTACTATTGTGTTTTGGTGAGTAATTGAAGCAAATGTAGCACCCTCTTGCATATTTTACCAGCATTTGGCTGGTGGCTGGTGATAATGTCCAACTCTGATGGAAACGCAAAAACAGATCTACAATTTAGGTACATGTCTGTCTGGCTTATATATAGTTCTAAGAGTGCTACACCTATAGTGTTTGGTAGAAACATGACTTTATATCAAAGTGACATTTTCGGCAAAGCGGTAAAGCTTTTACTCACCAACAAGCTCCCTTGTTGGTGAGTGAAAGAAACCTGCTTCAGCTGCGATAAGACTGGAAAGCGAGCCGCAGAAAAGCCTTTACATACTACGTCGCCAGAATAATCACTCCCCGAAAAACATACAATAAGTGCCAGTGGACATTATGAAAAACATAATGTAAATAGAGTACTCTTTTTTTGCATTATATGGTTACTGTTTTGTAACATTTCAGATGTTAACGTTTCCAACAGGAATATGCATTCATTATCCACAAACAACCCTTACTCCCCATTCCATTATTATTGCTGATCATTTTTTAAGCTCATTTAGGTTTGGCCCCAGGCTGCACAACAGAAATGTTGACTGCTTAATCAGCCAGCCTCAGATCCTCAGGTGGGGCCCTTCTGGCTGTCCCAAACTCAAGGCTTAAGACAAAAGGTGCTTTTTCCATCAGGGTGCCTCAGCTTTGGAGCGACCTGTCCAAGGAGATAAAGCTAGCAGAATCAGTAACTTCTTTAAAATTACTTCTTAAAACCAGTTTTTATAGACTTGCTTTCATGTGAAGTCATCTTTATTAATTCATCTATTTTAGTTTGTCTTTTAATGTTTTCTTTTATTCTGTATTGATCGTGTTTAATTCTGTTATTAGTAATATTATTTCTGTGTTTATTGCTTATATTCGTTGAATTGTATTTACTCTTATTGGTACGGGTTATTATTGTTATTTTTTGTTTCATAATTGTTACTCTCTTGTTAAACTTAATCTTATTGTTTGGCTCATAATTATTTTGCCTCTGCAAGAAACCCATTTTGCTTCTGTTTTGTCTTGTTTGTCAAGGCACTTTGTCAACTCTGTTTTTAAAGGTTTCATATAAATTCGTATTATTTTTATTATTATTATAACAAAAACTAAAGCCAAATTTTATGTTCTCTCTCTCTTTTTTAATTCTCACAGCATAAAGGCCTTCACTGAGACCAGTGACTGAAGGGTGCATTCATCAATCTCCACACTGATGCTTTAGAAAATGCCAGCAGTAATGTAGTTAATGGTCTTTAAACAGGAATAACCGTATCTATGTGTTTGAATATAACACACTGTTAATCTATGTTTGCTTCTGATATGCATTAAAGCCTTCATCCTGCCCTTAAGCCTGAACCTGGTTTTTCTATGATCTTTCTAACATTTGGGAACATAAACATTCATGTGGCCATTGAGCTGAGTCTGACAACAAAGCAGAAGTAAGTTAAGGGAGTACAACAAAACATTCAGCAGGCAAGATGTGTTTGGAAGCATCAGTGTTTCACTTCTGCCTTGTGAACTCAGCCTCGGGCTAGACTCCACAAGGCCTCCAAACTGCTCATCAACACAGATGGCAACTGGTTTAACTGGCCAACTGAGAGGAGGAGTGGAAGAATGAAGTTGTATACAACAGCCTCAAAAACACAGAAGAAAAGCTTTGCTCTGTTGCATGGTGACGTTACCTGGTGTGGCAGATACTCCCAGGGCACCTGCTTTGCGATGATGTAGACCTGAAACTTTGTCTCCATCTCCTTCAGGATGCTCTGGCACTCCTTCTCCGTTAAAAAGCGCGTCACTCCTGGAGCATTTACTGTGATGGTTCTGGTGCAGATGGAGGAAACCACGTCTTTTAACACCTCCTCGGCCATTTGACAAGCGGTGGCAGGGCCGTGGATCTATCAGGTCCATTCACAAAAAACGACAAAAAAAAAAAGAAGAAACGTGATGAGTGTGGGAATTTTAAAAGCAATGCTATTACAGCAGCAGATGTTAATATGGCGTTGCTGGATGTACAATATTTCTATTTCTACAACCTAACCGTTTTTTATAAAAATTCATTTCGGACATGTAAAAAAAAAATTTAAAAAAGGAAAGGTAAGAGTAAACATATAAACACGCACAAACATAGAGGCATATCCGAAAAGGAGTGGGAATAAGTGTAGACTTAATCAATCCTATCCTCTCTACATCAGTTATTGAAAACTAATTGACACGCTTCCATTTTTGTATAGATTGAATTTTCAAATATTTACATTGTTATTTACACAAAAAGAGGAACAGAGAAAAAAGGAAATAATAGTACAAAATAAATAATTATACAATAATCCCTGTAAACAACTGAGGACTGTCAAATCCTTTATTCAGCCATGCATTTCAAGAAAATCATATCCTTGTACATGTTTTTAAATCAGTTCATGTTTGAACATTGCTTTGACTCTATCTTTAAAATATTCCATAATTTGACACCATAGATTGAAATAGAAAAACTTTTTACAGTTGTCAAATACATAGAGCTTAGCTCTGTATTATGTACATTCAGTGAGTCCAAAAAGTGCCATAATGCACAATTACTTGACGATTCTGGGAGGCTTGGAATTAGTAGTTGGTTTTAGTTTGTACTGTCTTTTTTCATTTCCCGACATAATCAAGAGAGCAAAATATGGATCCCACGTCTGTGTTTATTCATTTCTTCTCATGTGACCTTTTTCCAGTCAATAATACTGGCCATGATGAACATGTCTTGTGAGCAAGTTGTCATTCTGGAGCCTGAATTGTCTCAAGTTGAGTTGTTTTGAATGCATCAGTAAGCCCAGTTATGTATTTAATTAGCTTAGCTAATGGCATTAACTGTTCTCTTGCAGAATATGAACAGGCTTCCAGTTGTTCCAGTTTTTAATAGCAGGCTACAGACTGATTGTCTTATACCACCTGCCATGACACATTAGCTTGCTTTTTAAAAATAAAAAGGAAAAAATAAAAACCTAATCTGCAAACCAGTCAAGTTGCAATTAAAACATGGATGCGTAATGGCTCGAAAATGTTTTGCAGAACAATATGATGTCACGGTGAAGTTAAACTTTGACCTTTTAGATATGAAATGTCCTGACTTCATCATTATATCCTTAAGGACATCTGTGTGAAATTTTGCCATAACTTGCATACTAATTCTTGAGTTATGGGCAAAAACATGTTTAGTTAGGTCACAGTGACCTTGACCTTTAACCACCAAAATATCATAAATTAATTCTTGAGTCCAAGTGGACGCTTGTACCAAATTTGAAGAAATTCCCTCAAGGCCTTCTTGAGATATCGTATTCACGAGAATGAGATGAACTCAAGGTCACAGTGACCTATGACCTATGCAGGTATGAAATGCTGCTGCGAGCACAGGCGTCAGCATAGCTTTCATCTTTATCCATTTTTGTTTCCACTACCCATTCCTACTTTAAACACTAACAATGCAGTGTCATTGCATGCTGTTCTCCATGTTGTATGTATTAAATTGTTAACTATAAAGGAAATAACTGAATTAGATTTTGGACACTGCACTGGAATTTTCTTCCTCCGGAAATATGCGACCAAATCGCAATGTGGTATACCAGAGTAAAATCTAGGGTACGTCGTATGTACACTGAAATTTGCTGTGCATTGTGGGTATTTTATAGTGCACTTAACAGTAAATGAAATTATTTGCTGAGAAATGGAACACTACTACAAAATGATGAACACATCATATACCGCACACAGCTTACAGCAGCTCTGCTCCAAATCAAAACAGATCTTCTTCCTCTTCTGTGGCTTTTTTTTGCAGGTTAGGCACATTACTTCCTCTCAGTTTGTTTGTCAAACAGTTCAAACTGACTGGGCAGACAGCCAATCATTATTGGGCGGCACCTGAGGTGCCAATCAGATTTAGACACGCCCCTGCTTGCTTTGAGCACTGAATCAGTTCATCGTTGACTCAAAGTGGGCATTTGTGCAAAATTTGAAGAAATTTGGGATATCACGTTCATGAGAATGGGATGGACGGATGGACGTATGGATGGACAGATGGCCAGACAAATGGACAACCTGAAAACATAATGCCTCTCGCCACGACTAATGCCGGCCCGGCACTGAGGCATATAAACATCGTAGGTAGATCTGTGGGCGCGTCAATAATTTGTTTGATACATGTTCCGTAAATTTTTACATTCACATCCATTTGTTCTTGTGGTTATGACTCGAGTGCACTGATTTTCCACAAAAATTCGATAATTTTAAGCCTCTGGTACCATAGTTGAACTTTTCCCCCCGGTTATGCTAAAGTAATAAGACAGTAGCTTTAATAGTATTGTCACCATGCACAAAAATGAGAACCTTTTCAAACATTCATAAATGATAAATAGCTTGGGTTTTCTTGTTTTTTGTCCTCTTTTATGTCATTTGTGCTATTTTATATCTATTATTTTTATCAATTTTTAAAATTTATTTATCAATGTACAGCACTTCGGTCAACTCTGTTGTTTTTAAATGTGCTGGAATCTATATTGATAATCATTATGTATTGAAAAAATGATATTTTTGACAACACTTAAATCGCCACTGCAGTCTTTGCTTCAACATGCGATACTGATGCACCTCGTACCTTTAACCCACAGATGTCCTCGGCCTCCAGTGGGAAGATGGACACTTGTGCCATGTCAGCCAGCAGCTGGTGGCAGTGGGTCTGGATGTATTTCAGCATGCCCGGCTCCATCGAGATCACCGTCTCCCTCTCAATTGGCGTGGTGAGAAACTCCATGATTGCAGCCTGCTTTTCACTCTCCATCCCTTTCAGGGTGAACACATCAATATTCCCTCCTCGTTCGGACACCTTCACAGAGCAGAGGCCCAGAGCCTGTAGGAACTCGGACCACTCTCTGCAGTATAACATGCACTCATGCTCCGTGTCCACTGGTATGCTGAAGTGACACAACTGGGATTTCAAAAAGCTACATGCCTGCTTAGCAGAGTTTAAAGACAGGGAGGTGACCACGGCGTTACAGTCTGATACAGCGTACAGAGCAGGCGAGCCACTTTGTTTCATGGTCTGCAGTAGTCGATCTTTTACATCTTTTCTATCAAGAAACTGAGCTTTTTCTAACTCGAGGGTGAAATTAATTTGAGCCATATTGCCAAAAAAGTCCAAGATGGCGTGTTCTATCTGCTCAACCTTTAGTCTGTCAGTCCCGGTGATGTGGACGCCACTGTCTTGGATCTGGATGGTGAAATCTGGGTGAGCCTTTTCAGTGTCATTTAGAAAAGTGCTGAGTTTAAACAAATCGAGTTTTACTGGATCAGCAATAGCAATACGTTTTGATAATATTTCTTCTTCCTCTGTTTGTTGCTCCATGACTTCCTCTGCAACTTCTTCTACTGCTGTTGCTTCTTCTACAGCTTCATGTGCAACAAGAGGCTCTGACGCTGTCTGAAGGGAGGACGGACTGTTTGACTGGGCCTCCACTGGAGGACTGGTCTGCATGGGAACATCCTGGGAGTTTGTCTCAGTCATGTTTTGGCTTCCAGTTCTAGAGTCTTGTGATGCTGATGTTTCTTTGCATTGAAGGAAGTAGAAGTACGGCATCACAACGAGATCAGCACCTTCCAGTTTATGCGGGTGATCCAGGACAGGGCCCAAAGCTGCAAAAAATATACAGGCATTTTTTAAAATGAATGATAATCGTCCGAATATATTACAACCTGAATCGACATAACTTTCCATGTGCTATGTTTAGACACCTGCACATGTATGTTAACCTTCGAATCCTCAGCAAAGTGGCTCGCTTTCTTTTGAAAACACAGGAAAAAATGCAGTGAGACATCAAGGTAAGAAATTAGTAAATTTATATACATTTTTTTTTAAATGTCCAAAAATGTATAGCTAAAATTATCTTACATAGTTTACATTATTTCTTTTTTAAAAATTATTTTTATGATTTATTTTTTTACTGGTCATTCCCTTGTTTTTTTATTTTTATTTTTTAAAACTTTCTTAAACTTTTTATTCACTCTTCATTTTTTTAGTTTTTGCTAATCTTTAGGTATATTTCTTGTAATTGTTTTTACAATTTTGAGGCTATTTTTTTGGGTAATTTCTTCCTAAGTCTCTTATAACCTTCCTTCCAGTTTAAGATTTTTGTTAAAAAAAACATAAGCTAATAAGATGCCAATGATGACTTTTCTTGTGTTGGCTGGTAGCAGAGAACAGCAGACTGACCGCAGTAAACATGAACAATAAGAGGAAGCAACAAAGAGGAGCTGGCACTGATACTACGGAAATGAGTATTGAAACCATTTCAAATATTCAGAATTAAAATGTATCCATGAATTGATATTTTTGAGAAAAATAGACAGAATGAGAGAGTGACTGTTGAACTGGTCTGCTACTGGTGGAAATTTTGATGCAAAGAGGCAAAATGACACAAGCTGCACCAGCTGTTCCACTTTTCCTACATTTTGACATGATTAACGACACATTAGGGTGTGTTAATTGGAGTACGCACCACTGCATGTAAATAAGAATATTAGTGGAATATTAATTTCCATTAGCTATGTAAACAGCTTTGTGGGAATGTTGTCTTTTATCTAATAAGGGCAAAAACTGGAATATGTTGTGCATGTAAATGTAGTGAATGTAAGAAGAGCAGTAAAGCGACTCACCTGCAATGCACAGGTTTAGAGAGCTGATGGGACAACTTTTTTTTTTTTCCCAATTGTACCTTGTAGGATTATAGTAAAGATTTCACATGACAAATTCATAAATTGATTGATTAACCCTTTGAAACCTGGATGGACATCACTTTTCTTGTGCTGCATTCAGATGCCTTTTTATAAGTATCTCAACCTCTGGACAGAATTGGGCAAATTGTTACGATTTCTTTACAAAATATGGGGAAAAGGCTATGAGAAACTTAGCAAGAAATGTGATAGATTATATTAAAAATACATTTAAAAAAACCCCCAAAAAAAACAATGAATTTGAATTGTATTATATATATATATATATATATATATATATATATATATATATATATATATGGAAAATGCCCAGAAAACTTAATTAATTATTATCATAATTATATAAATAAAGTTGTGTTTCAGAATTATCATTATTTCTAAGCATTTTTTTAAAGTCATTTCCTTGTTTGTTTTTTAAAACTACAATGCAGCAACAATAGCTTTAAAGGTTGTATGGTAGAAAACTTACACTCATAATTGAGAAAGGAAACCTTGGCTGCACCCTCTGACAGCATCTTCACCTCCTTCACCTTCTGATTCCCGCCTCGAGCGCTCTCAAAGTACAAAGTGATCGTGTCTGAGGTGGTGCCGGGGTGCAGGTTCTCCACCAACACCGAGTCAGTTTGCTCAGTCTGCTCAAGAGTCACCGCGGCCCCGTCGAGTTTCCTCTGGGAGATTTTAGCGCTAAGTTTCTGGAAATCTACAAAAAGGAAAAAACAAAAAAACAATGTCATGAAAGACAGTGACAACAGTCTTAAGAAGAAAGAAACCATGTGCACACCTTTCGAGAAGGGCTGGCTGAGGTGAATGAGGATGAGATCTCTCCCTGGTGAAGGATGCAGAGTGTAGTCAGGCACGTTCAGCCCCATCATGTTCTCCACATACAGCTCTATCATCTCCGTGCAGGTGTTGGGGTTGATCCCCCGTAGCAGCAGCCGACACGGGTCCTTTGAGGCGGGTTTCCTCAGAGTTAGCTCGACATTGTGCAGAACGTGGTTCCCTTTGGACAGCACTCTTGTTGCAGCTGTCAAAATGATTGCAACAGAAATAAAGGCAAATTCAGCATATAGTATATGCATGAAAAATGAATGAAATGGATGAAGACCATGAGATATTTTAAAAGCCGCATTATTGAAAAAACATGCCACAAATATAATTTATGTTGCTATAAGGGGTTGACCAATACTGGTTTTTCAGGGCCGATACCAATTAGTAATAGTTAATAGGACCGATAACCAATATTTGGAACTGAAAAATGGAAATCTTTCTGTCAATATTAGGAGTTTTATCAAAATTGAAACATTCAACAGCAAGTTCCCAGCAACTTTTTTTTCATAAAGTCAAGTGAAAACTTATATAAATAGAAAAAAGGAATAAATAAAAATAGCCCACAGAAATTTTACAAAGTAAAATTTCCTCCCATGCTGACAACACTTTTTAATTAATTAATTTAATTGGCGATTATTACATAAAATACGGATTATCAGCAAAATGCCAAATATTGGCCACAAAAACTGCCCCCTCGTTGCTTCTTACCTTCTGCCTCTTCAAACACCAGCACGGCACGGTCATCTTTCTTCTCCACGGAGACGAGTGGACCTCCTCCAGAGCGCCGCTTATTCTCAAAGTAGAGGAAGAGCAGCTCCTCATCCACTGCTGCTGGCAGCGCCAGCACCTCCAGCGTCCTCTCCTCCGGGCTTTCAGCAGGCATCCTGAGAAACACACAGGTCAGATCACACCAGTTAAAGCAGTTTAAAGTTTAAGTCCTTTGTTCACAGCTTCCTGTCTCTATGTTAAAACTGTGAGTTAGGCAGAAAGTCCACTCCTCTGGCGTCCATGTCAGTGCCTGACGGGTGAGAAAGCACTTGGGACTGGGCAATACTTCTATTTAAAGTTCCCACACATTTGCATGGGTTAAATTTCTAAACTTTTGCTAGACATTTTGAGGAACCATAATAGCTTGTCTTTTCTCCTTGCCCTACATACCCAGCGTTTTTCAAAAAAATCAGGCACAAACGCTATTCAAACATAATTTCAGCTAGCTGGCACACATGAAGGGAGAGACGGAACGCAAGGAAAAATCAAGAAACAAACAGGATGTTAAATGAAATGTCAAAAGGTACAGACAATCAATTTCAGTTATGCTTCATTATGTGGAAGGTTATTTATGAAAGAGCACTGTACAATGTACAATTTCAATTTCATAACACAGACTGACTTTTCCAAAATTTGAAATGACTATTTTTGGAAAATTTCAGGATGTTGTTGTAAAAAACATGAAAAATTGCATTTGATGCAAATGTTTGACCCTGTTCTTTACTTACAGTGTGATTTTTTTTATGATAAACGTAACAGGGTTGCAAAAGTATGAGATTTTTTACAATAACAGTCCCTTAGAAAGAATTGTTGTTTCATGGTATTACAGAATTATTACCCCTAAATTAATGAAAATAAGAGTTGTTTTTTTTTCAGTTGAACAAATGTTTTATTACTATAAATTAAACATGGACGTAGGTGTAAAAATTCGTCTTCCTGAAAATAGCTAAAATAAAGGTGAGATTCTCCATCCAGTCATGTTTTTTCAATACCGCAGACAAGTAAATGCACATGGTATAAATGTAAATGTAAACACTTTTGTTGCATTTAATTGATTAACTGTGCTTTTAAATACTTTCACAAAGTAGTGCAAGTTCCTGGGTGAACTATAAGCAGTTAAACCACAAGTTGCCATAAAAAAATTTCATGATTGGTTATATGTTACATTTAATGAAATGTTGCTTTAAATTAACATTTTTAAAAGAACAATTCTTGTCAATCCCTGAACATACAGGAGAAATCACACCATTTGTTTTTGTTTGAAAAAGAAAAATTAGGTCTGAGTTATTGTTTTTAACTCATTACACGTTTGCTTTTAGTCAAGTTAGGGTTTACAGTAGTTGTAATTCTGCTAAAGAAAACTTCGGGCAACTTCAAATAGTATAATTTCTATTTGCTCTGTGTTTAACCCTTAGGGCCCCCTTTAATATTAAACACACTTGTATCGCTCTGCGCACTTATCAGAGTCAAGCTTAAAAAATTATTATACATTAATATCACCTTCTACTTTCATTTCGTTATTTTTTATTTAGTCCTAATCATAAATATCAAATATTGATTAATTTTTAGAATTTTAACCCTTTAAATGTCAGTTTTTTTCATTATGTTAATGCATTTTTAATTATTGTCAATATACTAAATGCTATTTTTTGAGTATCATAGCCTAGGATATATCAATAATTAGCCATAACATTGATTTTTATACATCATTAATATTTATGCAGTGTCAAATACTCACACGCATACCACTCTACACACAAAATGAGCTTTCAGGCTATGAAAAAATATTTTACATTCACATGATTTTCTACTTTCATGGAGTTCATTATTTTAACTAACATCAGTCCTAATCAATATCATATATTCATTAATTTACAGAATTGTAACCATTTAAATGCCAGGTTTTGGTCATGATGCCACTTTTGTTTTTATAAAAATGACACAATCCAAGGCAAAAGCCCAGAATGACACCCAGAAATAATACAATGCTGGTTTTTTTATGCTTCGGTGGCTGTGGGATCAAAAATTGCTGTTTTAATGGGTTTCAGTGGAGCATTTTTGTGCATTTAACAACATGATTGTAACTATTTTGATTCCACAGTGTATTTTAGAGTTATTGTGGGAAATTAGTCGGAAATTCCAACAATAAACAAAAATAAACAATTTTGCCAGAATGTGTGCCATATGCATGAACACAGCCAGAACTGTCAAAAAAATAAAGAGCAGTCCTTAAGTGTTAAGAAGGTAATTTAAGGATTTCTTCCTGTATGGGTGTTAACAGTTTGGCCTGTCATGATACTGTTTCTGGCCTTCACCACACTGAAAGGTCCAATGCTAACGTTACCTGGCAGGAAGCTCGGCCTACAGTATTTTAGGAGCAAAAAACAGTGTTTTTGAGAGACGAAACATTTCTTTAAATGTTTAACCAACAGAGTCTCTTTAGCACCAAGTGTTTTTATTCTACTGCGTAGTTTGCCTGAAGTTTCTGTCCGTGTCTGCTGTGTCAGTTTCAGCTAACTAGAAAGTGAAACCACGCAGTGCACACAGTTGCCATGTTAAGTCACGGCGGACATAAAGCTTTGTATTGTGGTGACAGAATGAGAAAATACATTTAAAAGAAGGATTTACATGTATTTTGGAGTATTACTTACGTGTGCTACAGGGAAAACATTGGCTCCTAAAGTCGTTCCGTCCAAACGGGTTGAACTGACGACTTCCGTGTTGTGCAGTTTGTTGAATAGGGGTGACGTCATCAGGCTTAAAGGGGAAGATGTGTGAAAATATCAATATATGAATAGAAATAAATTATCATATGTAATCCGGCACATAAAAACAAAAATACAACAAATTACCACCGGTTTTGCTTTTGTTTGTTTGTTTATTTATTTTTTTTGTTTGTTTTTTACAGTGTATTGCAGTTCTGCATGATGTTTGTCCAAGTATAGTTGCCATACCTGCAGAGGCTGTTCCTGTACTGCTGTAGGGAGGTGCAATAAACGTAAAATAATAAAAATAATGACTTTCAAATGTTTTAAAAAGTAGAAAACCACAGTAGAATATAAAATGGGTGATTCATGAGCTGTATCATTGTTGTATTGTTGTATTTTATTTGTTAGATTGCCCACATAAAGTTTAATAAAAGTGTCAATCATTAATGCTGAGCTTCATGTGTAATTCATGCAGACAGTAGTAGCTGTCAGTCATTGCATATTCGTATTGCTATAATAAAATAGAAAATGAGGTCGTCCCCCCCCCCCGGATGCTGACCGCATGGCTATGGCTATATAAGTTATGTCAGTTAATTATTCATGATTGTATAAAATTGTATTACATTACATTGTTTGAGAGAGCAATCTCACAAAATGTTTATTATATCTATTATTTTATTTTATTATATTTTATTCTGCTGATGAAGCTTATGTCATGCTATTATATTATTCTATATTATATTATATTATACAAAAATGTATCATGATAATTGATTTTTAGGCTACAGTCTGACAGTATATGTAGTGGATTTCTACTCCTTTACACGCCAATACACTTCAAAGTATTGTAGTATTGTACCATAAATCAACCGCAGGCCCTAGTTCATTTGCAAGTTAATGAAGATTTTAACTGTAAAACTGATGCTCAGTGTAAAACACGATACATGATTAAATATCAAAATACCCAACAACCTCCACCTGTAACAATCAATATATTGCTTACATACTAATGCATCTATGATAGCAATGCAATAATGTAACGTGTTGACGTCTAAAAGGGGTAATTCTGCATATTGATCACTTGTACTTTTTATTATATCACATTTTGATGTCACATTTGAACTTTTCAAATAAAAACTCCTAATGCAGGACTTGGGATTATGTGGCTTGTAAATTCTGAAAGTCAGTGCTATATAATGTACTCGGTTACTGGCAGGAGAAAATTAGACTCTTTAGCACTTACATGCATTTTATGGCTCACATTAAAGTAATCATTAGATCAGAGGGCCACTCTGAGGAAATTAAACTGTATAGTCAAGTGGTAGCAGCACGGGCTGCATGACTGAACCCATATATACTGTTGTGGCTTTAAGTGATTTGAATAGAGTTCATACAATGGCTGCAAGCCCAATAGACTCCATGCAGTATATAATGCAGTCTTTAATTATGAGCTTATGTGTGCTTGAGCTAACTTCAATAGAGTTTGTGTATATCATAAGTGATTTCTCAGACTGAATATGACCCTATAGGCTGCAAAAAAATTAATAACTTAAAATGAGCCAAATGGCATTATACTGCACATGTAAAATGGAAATGGGATCTAATGGGGTTTGAGCAGGTTCATATTTATCCAATATCTCATAAAGTATAAATGTTTTCATTATAAGAGGTGTACGTGTGATTGACTATTGTGCCATGTTGTGTATCTATAAATAGAATAGAAAGAAGTAAAGTCAGAGTGAACTGAACTCTGTAGCCTTTAATGTACATGCGACTTATCATAACTCAAAAATCATGAATATTATCATTATGTGCTCAGCAGTAGTTATTCAGTGGTAAGCAATGAAGATTTCAAGTTTTGGATGGAGTGTGTTCTCATAGCTACACTGGCTGAGACATAAATAAACCAGAGGCTGAGCAGACAGAGTCCATACATTTCAATGCTTTCTATGTCTCATTACCTTTCGATGTCATTATTACGAATTTATACGTGGATAATAACATAGGTCAAGCTGAATGTTTTGAAATTTTAATATAACATGTATAGTGCATAAAGGCTGAGCTGTCACTACGGAGAATGACAAGAATGACAAGAAGATTTCCAGCCGCATTACAATGTAATGAAGCTGGCCAGGCCTTTGTAAAGTCTTGGGGTCCAAGCTGGTGCTGCAACTGATGATTGGTGGAGGCTGACGCTCCAATTACAAACTTCACCTCAAGGCAAAAACAAACCTTCCAAAGAGAAGCCAATCAATCAGGGGACTAAACATCCTACTGTACATAAACAGAGCAACAGAAGAAGGGTTATTATGAGGAGAGGGGGTTAGCTGTGGCCGTAACAGATGTCTGTAAGGGAAAGACCCGATGCGAGCCCCTACCCGATAAGAGCTATGCATATGCAGAAAGATCAGCTATCTTTGACAGCTAGCTACGGCTACACCACTGAGACAAAGTTTCAACAATTGGTGTAATTAAAAAAAAAGTATATATATATATATATATATATATATATATATATATATATATATATATATATATAGAGAGAGAGAGAGAGAGAGAGAGAGAGAGAGAGAGAGAGAAAGGCATACTTTCTTCTGCTCTAATGGCAATGGGAAAGCAGTCTACAGCCTATTTTAGTGGGTTTAGCCGTATTTGAAAAACCCGAGTAAATGCGCTATTATGCTGTGTACTTCAAATTTATATATATATATATGTATATATATTAATAGATGAAGATTTCTTTGCTGAAATTTCTGTTAAAATCTTTTTCTTGTGTATTTTCAGAAATATTTTAATTTTTGAAAAAACAACAACAAAAAAAAAACCTTGAAGTAAAACTTAAATTAAATTAACAAACAACTTTACAACTGCTGCAACTCTGAGGACCCCATAGGGGTTGCAAACCCTCTATTGAAGACCTAGGGAGTAAACTATGGATATAGTGGATTAAAAACAAACACAAACATGTAAAGAATTAATAAGAAGTGTGTTCGCTGATTCAGCAACCGCACTAATTATGCTAATTTGAGAAAATGAACGTGTTTTTCCCACAGCAGCCACAGAACAGCTGCACTGTGGAGTCAAGCTGTGAGATGCTGAGCTGCTTTATAATGAACAAAAAAAAGAGAAGCAAAGAACACAAAATGTGTAGCAGCACTCAGGGCCAAGGCTTCGGGGAGAACAACTGTAGCTCAGGTTTTTAATCTCATTTAAGCATACAATTAAATAAAAATCAAATATTCTGCTTAAGTACCATTTATTATTTATACTATGTGATGGTACCACACCATGACTTTGATGCACATGAATTTCGCAAAAAGTATTTTTCTTGAATATTAAATGGAAAGAAGAGATAACAACCACAGACACCCTCTGGCATTCACACATTTTTATTTTAAGTCTATTAGTTGTGCTATTTAATGGCGGATTAAACAAACGCAGCACATACAGAGGGGCACTCCAATGAACACCCCCTCACTAATTAAAGCTGACAAATGAACATGTCTCTGATTTCATCCTTTAAACGAAAACAATTTAAAAGAGAGATGAAATGAATATCTCTGAGGGAGAAGAAAATCTTCCCAGAAGCAGAAAGAAATAAATGCTGCTGCCCCAAGGCGTCAAATTTGGAGAATTCAGAAACAATTATTTTGCTGTCAAAAACCTCTGAAAATGTTATGTGTTTATCTTCAAACAACGGGCTTTTATTTATAATTATCCACATTTTTCTTTGTCTAATTAAAATCATTTACCCAATTTAAAAATACTGAGCGCAAGCCACTAGCCCATGTATATTACAGCCTCCCACACAAATGTGCATAAAACTGTGAAATGTTTTATTTATATTCAATTAACCTCCTAGTCCTTTTCACACATTTCAGCAAAATAAAAAAAGCTCCAATTGTGTGTTTCTGCATTGTGCGAGTCTGCTGATAAATGAATAACTGAATAATGCAGGTTTTTCATTATCCAGCTCTCCCACACAAATGACCTGAAAGCTCTTCATACTAAAAAGATACAAAATGAATATGAAAAAATAGATGTTTGTTTTAATGGGTTTTATATAACTATTCGACCATTAAAACCTCAACAGGATGAAGATTAAACACAGGTGAGCGACAGACTCTGTAATTATGTTTGAACACAGTGTCAGTTAAGTCATCACAGTGGTCTTGTAATGGATGAATCCAGTGATCTTAATGCTGATACATGTGCTCGTCCACTAGGTGACAGTGTGCCCTGCAGAACACACACACACACACACACACACACACACACACACACACACACACACACACACACACACACACACACACACACACACCACTCTTATCTCCAAGGTGGCTGACAAATTTGAATTGAGCAAATATTGTGGTTTCTCCTCTTATCAGTCCGCTCTCACATGGAGGGGAAAACAACATCATGAAGACGCTGACCGGGCAAATGTCCCATTATGTTTCAAGGCACACGGAGCAAATCATAGCCTATCACATAAGTACCGCCAGACGCTACTCCTGACCAATCTGAAATAACACTTGCAGTGTCTCAGATCAGAGATTTGTTGGTGGAAATGATAACACGAGGTCATAAAGCATCCGCACATCTGAAGTTCAGCAAATGTAGATAATAATTTCAAGCTTGGGCAGCTGTGTTTCATCAGAACTGCAGAGACAGAGATGCTGAGATGCATATATATATATATATATATATGTGTGTGTGTGTGTGTGTGTGTGTGTGCGCGTGTGTGTGTGTATGTGTGCTTAGGCTACCCAGCATTTGGCTTTGTTGTGGATGCAAAACATGTCTTACTGACAATTACGGAATTAATGCATTCACTATCATTAATAATACTAATGATAATAATTACAATACAGTAGTATTTGATGGTAAAAATCAAGTCTTAAAAACTCCCATTAAAGGCACTTTACACCTACTTGTTGTACATCAGTACGGAATAGTCCTCCTGCCGTTTAAAAAAAAATTAGTAGGAAGTAAATAGTAGGTAATAAGGTAAAAAAGTTTCTTGTTATAATAAGATGTTTTTCATGTTAAATATATCGTTAACCTTTAAGCCACCCTTTGAATCAGGTCATTGGCCAGTGGACATTCAAGCAATGAACCCCACAACAATGTTTTTCATTACTGACTGATTACATTGTAATGAGCCATGTAGTTAGAGAGGATAATCACCTCCCTTCCTAGATTCTTGAGGAGTTGTGGTGCGACCTTTGACACTGCTGCTGCTATGTGCTGATAACTGCAGCTACAGTTTGCATGTAGCAATAACACTGGAAAGTCTCAGCTCATGGGTAATTAGGGCCATACTGAGGTTGTCGAGATCCCGACCTCAGTGCTTTTTCTGGCAATTTTGTTGAGGGATGTTAACTTCCACAATTTAAATCAAGAGTCTGCAACCAGACTGTACTAAAGCACAGCAGTGCTTTGAGCTAAAGATAGCATTCTAACATGCTAACAATGCTAACATGCAAATGTGACGCAGGTATAATATGTTTACCAAGTGCAACAAAAATTATTTTGCAAGAAATTTGCAAAAAAAGGACAAGAAAATTATTAGAAAATGTGTAAGTAAAATAAAAATAAAAAAATTTAAAAAAATAAATGCTTAAAAATTATAATAATTTTGGAACATGATTTTAAAAATGTAATTTTGATAATTAGCAATAAATGTAGTTTCCCTAGACATTTTTCCCCAGCTTAAAAAAAATCCTGTGTAGGTTTAGACACTTGTGAAAGGAATCTGAAAGCAGGGCAAGTAAAGTGATGTCACTCCACGTTTCAAAGGGTTAAATACGTAACGTCATTCATGGGGCATTAATTAGTTCAATGTCATATGAATATTTGTATGAGAATACATTGGGTCTCGTCAAACTACCTTTGACAGCTGCAATCAGACAAGTAAGATAGATAATAGTCCTTGAAGTGCAGGGAGTTTATCAGGATTTGGTCAGAATTGGTGATTGTGATGGACAAAGAGCTGATTCTCATACCTGCCAGCGTGGTGAGAAATTATCCTGACGTGATATTTGCAACGTAGTCGATAAAATTCTTTTATTATCTGTCAGTTTGGATAAAAACAGCTCCCAATGTACTTCCTTGTTCTGTCAATACATCAGCAGAGTAATCATGGCACTTTGTCTACTGCTGTCAGCAGAACTTATTTATTGTCAGTGACCATGACCATACAAAGCGCTAGGTGGCCACAATGCCAGCCATTCATAGAAAAAAAGAACATAAAGAGTAAACACATACTATACAAGAGTACTAAAGCTGTTTATGTATAGCATGCTCGTTGACAAGGCGTCTTTTCTTGTCTGTTCACCCCCAGACGCATTTCGGGAGGGATTACTGAAACAAATGGCAGTGTTGCTTTTGTCCTATTGATGGTCTGTCGTTGCCTGTGTCTGGGCACACACAGACAGAAAACTCTGCCGGTTTGTCAATTGCAGTGGCATATCTTAAACACTATGTTAAGCGAAGAGAGAGAGAAACTGGACGGACCAGAAGAGTTCGTGTGAAAATGTCTTTTGAAATCATGACAAAAGTCCAGCATGAGGGGCGGGAAAAATAAACACTAAGAAGGCTGCCGAGGTTCATTCGGTGGTCAACCCGCTGCACATATGGGCTCGGTATCATCTGCCTCGAAACATTCGGATTTTGTGCTTGTCTGCCAGCAGCAGGGTGACATTATATTCGTAATCTCCATCATGGACTCCCGTATGTCGGAATGCTCCGGCCAAATGGTTCTCTTCCCAGTAGTGGTGCCAGTTTCCGTACTGGTCGGCGCCGAATCCAAACACGCTTACCTGGAGCGGACGAGGAACAAAAAAAACATCCGTGCAAAATATTATCCACAAGGACTTATCCATCACTTTTTACATCAGTTCAGATTTCTTATTTTTTTCCGAACACATCACAGTATTCTGAGAGTGCAGCGTAGGTGTCCTTGGAGACTTACACCACTTTATTGGGGATTTTCAGTGGCTTCTATTTGTCAAGGTCATGCGTGTCCATGATGCAGCGGCTGAACTCACCTCATCACATATGTGGATAGCGAGCAGTAAGCTGAGGAAGCCGGTGGAAGGATAGCGTCCGTGACCCTCGAGCCAAGACTCGTAGACGTATTTGAAAAATGTTGGACTGTAAATCAATACCTGCAAAAAGAGATACAACAATTATTGACCTCTTTGCAATATACAGAAACAGTAAAAAATATTTTACAGCTACATAAAAAAACTCTGTATTAAAAAAGACACATCGGGGAGAAGAATATTCAACAAGAAATGTAAAAGCAGGGTCACTTATTATGTCTAAACAATTTACGCTACTAATAATACCTTGCATAACTGAATATTATTACTTAATATTGTAAATCGTCCAATTTAAGGTACTTTATAGTTTAAAAGCAAGGCGCTGCATTGTATTTTATAAGCTCAATACATGTTTTGCATGAAAAATCTTAATCTGAATGGAAAAGTTGTTAAATACAGTACTAAATTGCCTCTAAAATACAATAAAATAAAAGTAAAATGTAGCATGAAATGAATTTCCTTCAAAGTGCAAGTACCTACAGATTTTAACTACAATAGTTGAGTAAATATAAATAGTCAATTTCAATCACTGGAACCACTGTCTGTATGGGCCACTAAAACCAAACTGGCACACTGGCGACAGTATACAATATTATTTTTTTTTTTGTAAATGTAAATATAAGGTGACCACGTAGAGTATGTGTAGTGTGTGTATGGGAGGTATTAAATTTTCATCCAATTGTTGGGCTGGATGGGAGATGGAAGAGAATATGTCGTGGCCAGAGAGTAATGCTAAATTAAAAAAAATGTTAAAATAAATCCATCCATCCATCCATCCATTTTCTTCCGCTTATCTAGAGTCGGGCCGCGGTGTTAATAAAATAAAATAAAATAAAATAAAATAATAAAAAAATAAATAAAACAAAAACTTGAATGACTCACCTTATCTTTGTTTGCCTTTATCCTGGATGTAACAGGTGTATACGTGCTGTAATATAAGAAAATATCAGGAGTTTAAAATGTCCACATTAACTGCCTTGACAACAACCCTGAAATGCTGCTTGTACTGAAAACAATTCTATTTCTCCCTTTGCCGACAATCACTGATATCACATTCATAATCACAGCGTCAGCATCCCTTTTCTTGTTATTTAAAGTAATTTTCAGGTAATTCTCCTACACTTTTTGGTAAAATATTGCTATTTTTTCTAGTCCTCTCCTATTTTGTTGCTCATTGCCTTCATCCCATCTTTTCGAAAGAAAGCAAGCCTATTTGCCAAGGTTTCAAAGGGTTAATAAACAAAACTGTACCATTCTCATGAATAAACTCCCAACAAAACAATCATATTAAACTGACAATGAGTAAATTCAAAGTTGGTGTAAATGCAGACTTTGTTGGGAAACGTAAAGGGAAGCATACTAATGACTGAAGTGAAAAGTCATGATTACATCTAAAGATACAACCCAGACAAATGTTTCTAATTAAAGTAAGGTTTATCAAGGCTATAGCCTCTGCAGCAGTGTGTCTCATTAAAATTCAAAGATGGGTTTCAATGCCGTTTGGAAATATGTGCCGTGCAATATCACAGTGCAGCCACTTCCTCATATTTGGTGGTGAATGAATATGAAAATTGCCTGGTGTGTGTCTGTTGCCTTACATTATACACTACATTATACGCCTTAATGCTGAAAAGCACATCCTTCAACACATACACACATACAGGCTCGAATTTTTGTGCAGAGAAGTGCATGAGCGAACACAGAGCAGAAACAGTCCCCTCACACAGCTCTGTCCTTTCATAAAGCCTCATTCTGCTTAACAAGACCGAAATGTAACAAAATAATTCACAACACTTCTGCCAGTAAAGTGAAATTTAATGATGCAGAATGATTGCCTTGGCAGAGTTGGGAGACAACTGCACATTTATAGGAAACATTTGTTTGGATTTATTCGTCCTTCCGCTGTGGAACATGTTGGTGTGTTTGAGTAAACTGGCGGCGGCTTCACTTTTTTTTGGGACGTTCACTAATGAAGCTAATGATTACGGGTCACTGGGAATGAAGCAGCTGAAGGTGAAATTTACTGGAAGATTAACACAGAGCGATTATCCTTGTTATGGCAATCTGACTAACAGGAATACTGAGCAAGCGTTGTTATGACAATCTGCTATTTTGGAGAGTGTAAATGGATTTGGGAGCAAAACACATGCACAATGCATCCTAATGTGTTCAAGGCTTTTAAATTTCTGGGACAGTTGAAGTTTTTGAACTCTGATTGCATTGATGAATTGTGTGGTAAATGAAGCACATCTGCTTTTTGCTTCTCACATATCCGCATGCACATAAAGCACATCCATATTATTTGGACTTTATGCATTAAACCACTGCCCCCTTTTTAAATTTTGTTGTCTGTGCTTTTTAGATTTTATTAATTGTTGTTTTTTATTTATTGAGAAAAAAAAGACTTTTTCATAAAATGTCATTTTCAGCTTGATTGCATTGTCATTGTCACATTATTATTATTTTTTTTGTGTGAAGTGAGTGGATCTTAATGCTACATTAAAGCAGCAAACTCATGGATTTTAGTCCTGGTTTATGTGGCAACACCTGTACTTACCGGTGGTAACAACAAATGTGGCTCAATACAGCAGGTCACAGAGTTGAGGGGGCAACAAAACAAACCATTGTTGTTTTATTAAAGAAGTCAGGCAATAATAGACCTTTTTCCACCATTCTGTCAGCAACTGTGATCTGATTTTATGCTGCACACGTTATGAGTCTGTGGACAGCGAGCCACAGTTAAAGGAGTTGCTTATCTCGCTAAGTTGGAGGTGTGCAGCCTGTCGCCTGCAGCTCTTCATCTAACAGCTCACTGTGGCTGCTGCTGACTGTTTCATTACTCTCCAGCACATTTTCATCTCCAGGCAGCCAAATACTAGCACTTTTTCACGCCCCTCGGCGTGTGATATTGACGCCAAAGGCGCCCTTTAGTGTCTTAATGAAGTGCACCAGGCTTTCAACTGATTCCTATGTAAACTCATCTGCAGCAATACTTGATGCTGAGAGCTAATGCTGCAGAATAAAGAGTGAGAAAGTGCAGATTGAGCAGGGCTCAGCCTACATTTGTATGTGGGTTGTAAATGGGCTGAAAATGGGCCATATATGGGATTGTCCTCAGGTTTAATAATGCTTCATGCCAATTGCTCACATGGGTGGGTTTACCCAAGTGGGCCCGGCATGGGTTACACAAGAGCTAGAAAAGTACCAAGAGGATATGGGCCAAAGTGGGCATCCTGTCTGGGGCCCACTTGGGTAAACCCACCAATGTGAGCCACTGACATGGAACCATTATGGAAACCGTGGACAGTTCCATATAGAACCCATTTTCAGCCCATTTACTAAAAGCGGAGGTGAATTGGTCAGTGAACACAGGACTTCCATCCAGGAGACTACAGTTCTTGTCTTGTGTGAAACAAAAGTCAATGTTATTTTAACATATTACGCATTTAACATACTTATATTTCAAACTGATCTGCTGTCCAATAATGCCAAGAAAATGGCCATTTTCGTGTTTTGCAGACACAATTTGCTGAGTGATAGTTACTTAATATGGCATTTTTCCGCAAATGTCATCCTCAACGCCCAGTAAGTATTACCTCATTTGGCAATGGATAGCAAGTTAACAGACATTTATTTAACTGACAGTCTTAATTTATCTATTTTTTGGTTGCTTGGCGGCAGTGCAACGCATCTTTGACATATTTTTTGCCAAAGTTTTTGCGTTTGAGATAATATCTGGCTCCTTACAATAGGGCTGGGTGGTATGGCCGTAAATAATATCACGATACTTTCTGGCCATATCACAATACACAGTATATATCACAATATTTTAAATCTCCTCAAAAGCTTCATAAATGCTGGACTGAGAAACAAAATCAAATGTTACGATATGACAAAATACGTAGATATTGATACTGTGACAATATTTTAGGTATGACTATTTGTACTTGGACAAAATATTAACGCAATGAGATTTTTGATTACTATCACTAATGTGGATTTAATGACTTAAGTGTGTGAATGCAGGTATTAGAAAAAGTAGAACAGTCTGATAAGTTTAGAAAATTACATCACTTTACTGTACTGCAGCCTTAAAATTAGAAAAGACAGCACTGTTTCATATCATGATATGACAGTATCCAAAATCTTAGACGGTATGTGGTCTCATATCGATAACAGTATGTATCGTGTATATTGCCCGGCCCTACCTTACGGTAGCCTCTAAATGCTCCACTATGTTCACCAGCTAGCTGCTAACTTTATCTGTCAGTCATGTGGTGCTGGGAAGCTAGCATACAGTGAATTTAAGAGTTTTTTTTACTAAAAAAAGGGGGGGTTTGACAAATTGTGGGCTGCTAAACCAAAATAATGAACTGAAAGATGCTGAAAAGCTCCATCAGGGTTAAGGGGAACTGCAGAGTCAAGCAGTATTTTGTTGTGAACTCAGCCCGACAAGCACCACCTTGTATATAAAACAGTCATTTAATCCATTCTTCATATAAAATATTAATTATTGCAGCTTTAACATTGCAGAAGTACACTTACTGTTTAATGGTGCCCGTGGTCAGAGCACTAATGATCCACTGCAGGTCCAGAGTCTTGAAGGGGATCAGCACCAGACTGGTGGTGTTGTCCAGGTCGATGGCACTCTCTGGATACATGACATGATGTGTTGTTCGGGCGCCCACGTCCTCCTCAAAACCGGTGGTGGGAGCCTGGTTCATTCTGCAGGGACAAAAAAAGAAGAGATTTTTTTGTTTCGGGGCTATTTGTTTTTGTATCTTTATCCTTTCCAAGAAAGCTCAAATTGAGGTTTATTTCACCCACATGTTACGAAGATGGGAAACATCTGGCTTTTTGTTGTGTTAATCCACACAGTCTACAAAGGGGTTAGCTGTCACGAATCCCCAGTGTCAGCCAAGCCATATGGCACCAAAACACACAAAAGCAGCCACGATCACTATTTTAAGAAACAATACGTAAATATAAAGACATATAAAAACAACAAAAAGCACAATTTTTCCCGTTTTGCAATGTTTTGGACATCCAAACAGCAATTCAGAACAATCTAGTGAGCTTGACAATTACGGCTTGGCGAGGCAAGTCGTCCCCATTATTATGTCCAACAATATACACACACAGGCTGGAGCGGTAATTGGCCGGAGCATAGTTTGACAGTAGCAGTTTGTGTTGGTCAGTGGAAGGGATTGACAAAAAGAAGGGAAATTGTGAAGCTGACCCCCCGTGTGAGCAGCACCACCTGTTTGGGTGCTTCGGTCTGAGCAATATCACCCTCCTCATTACTGACTGTGTGATGACAGCTATATAACAACTTGACATTTTCAGCCGGAGCCTGTCAGGACGCGAAACAACCTCCTGTGCTGTCTTACAGTTGATGAGATTTTTTTTTTTTTTTTTGCTACTTCATGTTGAAGCGTGCAAGATATAAAATGGTATTTAAGATGTAACCTCTCGGGTTAAAAAAAAAAAAAAGATCCATGATCCTGTGCATTTGGAGATAACTTCAACCGAAAAGACTTTCCTGGGCAAACAAAACCAAAGTTAAATAAATAGAAATGGATATAGATTTGGGGGTAAGTGCAAATTGCACACATACACACAAAATGCAAGAAAATGAAAAGAAAATTACAGAAAACAACAGTTAAAAATGAATAAATTGAAGACAGAAGGACACAAAGAAAAATAATAATGACCTGGAAAAGTGCTTAAAAATTGTAATAATTCGGTAACATAACTTTAAATATGTAAACTTGGATTTTCCTTCTTCCCTAGACATTTTTCTCTCACTTTTTGAAAATGATTTTTCTAAAACTATTTATCTCCAGCAATTTGTTGAACACGTGTAACCAAGTTGCTCATTGCCTTTTATCTAATGAATTTAAAAAAAAAATTGCACCAATTTGAAGGTTTAAATTCTTGTGAAAGGTGCAAGCAGCACAAGAAAAGTGACGCCACTCCAGGTGTCAAAGGGTTAACTTAATCAGTCACCTCTGAGGTATAGACACCACCAAAATATGTCATATTTTTATATGTTTTCTGCTCCATGCAAATGCTAAAAAAGTTGCAGCTCCTAGGCAAGAAGACAGATGACTCAGTTTCATCAATAATATTAATAAGAAAGGCATTGTTGTATTTCATCAATCAAGTCAAGCCAGTGTCTATTTTTAAGTCTCAGACGGATGTACAATTTTTCTATATTTTCAGCTACATTTTCTACATACAGTCTGGGTTTAGATAAAAAAATAAGAGACTTGACAAATCACAAATATTTTGTCCGTGAAATGTTTTTTCCTTGTATTTGTAGACATTTAATTATACATAGTATATACAAACGTAAAATTTTACGGACATACACACATAACAAAACAAAACCCAGAAAAGAAAAAAAAAGAAAGAAAGGGGCAGTAGCCTGGAAACCCCATGCAGGGTCAGGAGCGAGCAACACCGTCCCAAAAATAGCCCCGGGAAAAGACTGCAAAGCATACCTACAACATTGCAATTCATGTCATTTCAACAAAAACATAATTTACATATTGTTTCAGCTAAGGTTTGACATAGTTTAGAGGGCAGCCTGGATTTAAGAAAAACAAACAAACCCCCCCCCCGCCAAACAAAACAATACTATATATGGGCTCAAAGTGGATTTATTGAAATCCTGCATTTCTTATTTCTTCACTTATTCATGCTGTAAACACAACAATGGCATCTTTCTATCTAAACTTTGAGTGCTAACGGGGCTGTTATGAAGTGCTGTTTACACAGCATGGAGCAACATTAACATTCAGCTGGAGTCCTTTTTGAGGTCAACTAGTGAGCACTTTCAAATAAGCCTGCGTCAATGTAAAATACTTTATAATTTTGTTTTGAAAAGTGCTTTGCAAATAAAGATTAACACTGTTGTCATCATTGTTATATCCGCTCTCTTAGCTCTTTTTTAATTTTTTTTTTAACTCCACCAGGTCCAGAGGGACATATTTTTAGAACAATCAAATTGTTTGTCACAAAACCACAACACTGAGCTGAAAGCTGCTAAAATGGAATTGTTGCCACTTATTGATGTAAAACTATAATAACTTTAAAGCCATGTGCATAAAAGTGCTCCATTAATTTTCAGTGGTTCTGAGCTTGAACCTGTTAACCGTGCTAACTCCATAAACAGCGCTAAACAATGGTGACAGTGCTGCCAAGCAAATGGTATAACGAAGGGGGAAATGTAAGGTGGTGCTCTGCTTCCACATTCACTTCCCATAGGATGCATATATAGATAGACAACATGACAGCCAGCCCATACTCGTTCTGAACTTGTCAAATAATGCCGCTCTGTCTGTGCATTTGGCGTATGCACTTGATGCCAAAAGCCTCCTTCTGCATCCAACCAGAACATGGTTGGATGGTATCAGATGAGTACACACTTGGACAGAACCTGTGCTGTTGTTATGATATGCTGACAGATGGGCGGATGGCACTGGGTGCGTCCACATGCAACATGAATGGGTGACGTCACATGAGAACACAGACAGATGGAACTAGTCTTGTGCGCATGAAGCACTGGAAGACAGCATCAGGTAATTACGCTACCAGTAACCACGTAATATAAGGAGTCTGAGTGTGCTAATAGGGCAGGTAGCAGTGTTGCCAGATTAGAAATGTTAAAATTTACTGTCAAAGGTATTGTATTTTTAGAAAAATTATCATACACCAGTCACAGAGAGCGAGCAGGTTAAATTTATAACTTTGGTAAACAAGTATCAAAATGACTGGTGGCCAAGTGTTTATGAAAACAAACGTCAGCGATGCATGCTCAACAACCGTGACCCGTCATGTTCATGTCATCACGGGCTTTCACCCAACGCGATTGGCTGTAAAGAGATCATGTGAGCAGTGACCCGTAAACACAGATGTAGGAGCCAGGAAATGAGTTCAAATGAGAAGTGCAATCTAAACTGAGTGCTTGTTGTAAGTGTCACAATAGTCAAATTATTGTACATAACGGCAATTTTGAAATTATTGATTGTACATCGTACAAAATTGTAGTTGAAATATGATTATTATGACATCAGGCAACACTGGTGATTGGGGAGGTGGATGGGTCCCACAAACAACTGACTTTTGTGGGTAAATCTGGAGTTCACTTCCCATGTGGATGTGTGTTATTTCTTTTACACCTTACCATGTGCTTCTTTTGCCTAAACGAAACCGTCTGTGACTTTGTTCCCTAACCCTCGTGCAAGTCCATGCTGTTGTGTAAACATAAGGTTTGTGCTGTTTCATCCCGCCATGTGTGACATCATGGTGACGGCATCCCTGAGCATAAATAGCTGATGCAGAAGGATACCTAAAACGTACCTAAAAGTGGATGCAGAAGATCACTGACAGAGCAGCATCATGTAATGAGCTGAGATGAGAACGTATTGGGTCGTGTGACTCCATTCTCTGCTTAGGACTCCACTACAGTGTTGCCAGATGTACGATTATTATTGTAGTTGTATGATAATTTTTCCCTCTGTACGATGTACGCTCGATGTTTCCTAAATTGCCGTAATGTACAATTATTTAACCATTTTGAGTCTTACAAAAAGCACTTAGTTTAGTTCACGTCTCATTTGAACTCTGGCTCTTACATTTGTGTTTATGCATCACTGCATCAAGTTTGACGTAGGCCATGATGACAAGAACATGACCCAAATGTAACGTCTCGGTGCGTTCGAGTCAAGAGCATGCACCGCTGTTGTTTGTTTTCGTAAGCACTCGGTCACCGACGCCATTTCATACTTCTGTGGTAGCGCTGCGTGGACTGAGAAGTAGCTTCTCTCTAAGGCAGTGGGTATGGGTAGATTTGAAGATGTGTCAAAAAGTAAATACTTGTTTACTTAAGTTAAAAATTTAGCCTATTCATTCTCATTATTGTGCCTGGTGTACGATACTTTTTATCAAAATACGCTAATTTAACATTTCCAATCTGGCAACAGTGCTCCACTATACCTTGAAATAGCAAATAGTTGTTTTCTGAAATATTGAATATTATAAGAACCTTAAACTACATTAATCATCCAGAGTAAAAACACATTAAATCAGCTTATAAAAACAGTCGGGACATAAAAACATGACACACAACTGTCTTTAATTCAAAAAGCAAACTAAAGCTCCAGCTGTGAAGTGGTAGGAAGGACAGTCAGCTCCCAGAGGAGAGATGTGTTGTGTCACCAGTAATAAAGCTGCTGCACCAGATGTGCCTGTGGTTATTATCGACACCGCACTGATTATTATGATACTGCATCATCAGTTGTATCATTCTGGAGGGTGAAGCCATACTTTACAAAATAATGATGTGTCAGTTTGCATGAACACATCCACCAAAGCCCTCAGCACAGACTGTTTGGTCCATTTTACACCAGAGATGGAGAGATGGGGGAGAAAGAGCGATTGGGCTTACTCTCCATTAACAAGTAAGTGTACTGTTTCATCTTGTCAACTGTTCTGGGGGAAGTAAAGCCAGGTTTTTCCACTGCCTTGTGTTGCTTTGGTGCTTTATATAGACTGAAACTGCAATCTATGGAAGAAGAGAAGTATTGGCAAGAGGTTTTATGGCGCAATACCTCAGCAGAAAAGAACAGTGTTTCGACAGGACTACATTTGCGGATTTTTCACTTAATGGTAACTACAGCTTCTGGGAATTTAAGAATTGCCTGCCAAATGGATCCCTGCCGTCCAGAGGAGATGAAAAAGGACGGCGGCGAGGGCAGAGGAACACCACGCCACATATCAAATAGCGTAATGTGAAGAATTCATCACTTCTGAAGCCCATTCAGAGATATTCGACTGTAACGCTGCATCACTTTATGCTCGGCGGTAAGGGAACGTTCGTTTGCCTTTTGCTTTAATGGAATTTTTTGCATGTTTCTCTATCGTATACAAAAGAAAAACAACAATAGAACCTTATTTTCCTCTCCTGCTGTTTTTGTCCAAAAATGACCAAACTATTTCCCCATTGTTATCTCGCACAACAGCTAAAAAAGAGGCACTTTTCTATCGCTGAACAGCACAAAATTGCCATTCATTCACCGTCTTCTAACATTTCTTAAATTCTTACCTATTCTTCGTCAAAAGCCCCTCTGTAGCAGACTGCATCTTGCCATTACTCACTGCAGGAGTCAATGCCACAATAATGCAAGTCTGTAAGAGCACTTGAGAACTTAACTCAGGTAGTTAAGAGGATTCAGTGGGCCGCTCCTTCGCTTAATCTTGCGGGGGCGTGCGGTGTCAACTGTTCTAAGGAGGCGAATATTTCAGATCACTCTAATCAATATTCAACTTCTGCTCTAACTCCCCCCTCGGCGCTGGAAATTTGTACCAGATGGACTTCAAACAAACTGGGGCAGATGTTGAGCCTCTGAAAAGCCCATCTCACCAACAAGATGGTTTGCTCATGCACATAAAAAAACAGGTTTTTTACCTGGAATACACAAACTGAAAGAGACGGGCAGTATTTCAATTGTGTAAACGTATTTAACCCTTAGGGACAGTGTGGTGCAATTTTTCATGCTTTTCATTCTTCATTTTTTAAATAATTTTGGCTGTGTTCATGCATATGGCATACATTTTGGCAAGATTTTGCATTTTTGATAAATCTTGGAATTTGCAGCTCCTACATTAAGTCTAAAATACACTGTGTAAACAAAATTGTTACATTCATACACATGCAAAAACAAAAACAAAAATACGCCATGGAAACCCATTCAAATGGCAATTTTTGATCCCACAGCCATCAAAGCATAAAAAAAATGCATTGTATTATTTCTGGACTTTTGCCTTGGAATTTGTAATTGAAAAAAAATAAATGATTTTCCACATGATGACATCATTTTTACCATATTTCTCATATGGAAAAAAAAAAAATAAACAGGTGCACTGTCACAATCAATGTTGCTGCAAATCACTGACATATCACGGGCTGCGATAATCCCCAATAAATAGTAAATAAGTAAGTAAGTAAGTAAGTAAGTAAGTAAGTAAGTAAGTAAGTAAGTAAATAAATAAATAAATCAATAAAAATAAGAAATAAAAATCTATCTTTGCATTTAGTATATTGAAAATAAATAATTTTTTGTGTTCTTTTTTTCCATGGTGGCATCATGACAGAAGCCTAGCATTTAATGGGTTAAAATTCTGACAATTAATGAATATTTGATATTTACGATTAGGACTGATGCTGGATAAAAAAAAAAAAAATACAATGAAAGGAAAAAATCATATTAATTTATGATATCTTTTACAGCCTAATGTTAAAAAGTAGTAGTGTGAGTATTTGACACTACACAAAAAATATAATAATAATAATAATAATAATAAGAATAAGAATAATATTTGTAATTTGTATTTTGGGGGACTTTTTGTTCTTTATTTTGTATTGTATCATACTCTGCTAGTGGTAGTGTTTTGTGTCTTTTGCACACGTTCAATTGGTTTTGAGAGTTTGAGATATTAAATATGTACTTGCACTGTGCTGATATTTCACAAAGTCAGTCGATAGTTGCTTTTTGTGCATTTCCACTGCATTGTGCAGCATGCAAATTTCCATATCCGACAGCAAAGAATGACCTGCCCTACCCTGCCTTAGTCTGCCTCTGATTGGCTTAACCCTGTGTAACCCAAAGATTAAGGACATATAGATTTTTCTTATTCATATTTTCAAATTATTAGAAAATTAATTGTATTTCAAATACATTTTCTCATACCAGTAGTTTGCATTTTATTTTGATACACTGTATGAGCAAGTATTTGTAATTCATAACAACGCTCTTTTTGATGTATTTGTGCCCATCTCTGCAAACACACAGAAATGTCAGATGCAGAATGCTTTTAAGATATTTAAGTGGAATGAATGCGTACATTAGCTCACATAAAGATTTTGATGCAGCTCTCTGTAATAATCAATTCTGAGAATCACAAAGCTTCTGCATCCCCCCTTCCAGGTAAAGCATGAAACCAGAGCAGATGAGTCACTCCCAACGGAAGATTGAAATTCACAGCGGAGGTCTCTCCACTGATGACGGATATCTTGACAAGTGATTTGTAGCATGCCTACATGGAGGGTACAGGTATTAAGTGTCACTTCTTTGAGCATCAATCAACCTCACTCAACATAAGTGACTCTTAAAAGCTCTAATATATGAGTCAGGTTGAAATGTTCAAAGGTCTACAGCCTTGATTGATTCATTCATTTGATTTTTTTTTCTCCCAGATGTTTTTCAGAGTTGATGCTTTTCATTGAAAAACAAGAGGTTGTACTTTAGACATCAGAGGATGAACGAGACTCTGCATCAGATCAGATGGACTGCACCAAAAACATCAATGACTTCACTTTGGATAAATAAAACAACACGCATTAATACAAAAAAATCACTGAGGCAGATACTTTAATTGTTTATTAGATTTCACATCAATGCACGCTCAGTTTAATGTCATGTGTAACAGGCTGGCGTGGGCACACCTGCCAGAGTGGATTATGGGGCTACTGTTGTGATGTCTATGCCGTTTATGGTTGATTACAGCGACATCAGGCCTCGATGCTTGGCTATTTATGGATAATATAAAATAAACAATATAAAAACAGTGTTCAAATGATCCAGTAGCTCTTAAAAGAGGCAGAGGCTCATCCAAAACAACAAAAGTTTGTGTTTTGGGGGCGTCTTTAAAAAGAGAAAAATGACCAACCATTATCACACAGCATTTCTAATACTGGAGTGAAGGTTAAAGAAATAACTGAAATCAAATTACACTTTAATGTGCAGCCATCTACAGCTTTAAATTAGCCCTGAATGAAAAACAAGTCCGTTCTCACTCCGAACTCAACAAGCACTGCTGCTCTGTCAGTGCTTATGACATACAAGCGTGACGCCAAAAGCCACCTTCCGTGTCCAACAGGGACACGGATGGACGGCCTCAGATGAGAACACGCTCGGACATAACTGGTGGCTTTGTTATCCTACAATAATGGCACCAAGCTTGTCCATAGGCAACATGCTCGGGTGGTGCCACTTGAAAAAGCGATTGCATGTGCATGAAACTCAAAAGGTAGAAGAAGAAGGTAGAAGGTAGATTTATTTGTCATTTTTCTTTAATGTGGTGGAAGGACTAAAGGACAGTGTCAGTTAAGAACACTGCCTGTAACCACATTATGTAAGGACCATGAGTGTGCTTATAGGTTGGGTGGTTTCATGCTTTCTGTCCTTTCTGCTACACAGGTATCATCAAAATTTCCCGATTTCCCACTTTTTACAACTTTGGAGGGCCATTCATGTGCTCGTAACTTGTAAATACGGTAAATATGGTGTTTCTGAAAGGAGAATTAAAGCAGCAGTCCACAAACTAAGTGATGTCACAGTGACTATGTCAATTCTTTTGAAAAATACGTGGAATTAATCTTAAAAGTCGCCAATTTTGAGTTCTGTAGGGCTGTTTGTTATCATGTTGTTGGCTGGTTGTTGTTAGTCTGCAGCAGTGTTGAGTGTGTGGGTGCAGATAATAAAGAGGAGGATCTGCAGTCACACACATTGTTGAGTGGTCCATTACATTCACATTAAACTGCCTATTAAACCAGTGAAGCCGGCCAATATGGGTTAAGCAGTTATAATGTATGTTTAAGGCTTTTTTAAGCAGCTGAGGGTCTGATCTTTGCTGAGGCAGTAGGATTTAAAGGCAGTTTAAAGGTTTGTTAGGTTAGGGTTGGAGAACGGTCACCCAAAAATCAGAAAATGGAGAGAAAGTATAAGAGAAATTTAAGAGAATATTGTTGCATAAGGCCCATTGTATGTAGTGCACAGCATGCACCAACAGAGCTCAGTCTCTTGTCTAAACTGGTGGAACAGACAGCTGCGCTAAAAGTCACTGCTGGAGTGGGGGGATGTTTGCGCCAAACACTGGGCAGGTTTCCATTAACCTTCAAATTGCGCAAATTTAAATTGTGAATACAAAATACAACTCATTTAAAAAAAATTCCCATTTGTTGCAGAAAAAGTTTTTGCTCTTGCACGAGGTGGTATTTCAGGTGAGTTTGCAAAACTGTAACTGTAAACACTTTTTTGGCTTTTCTAGGTCACATGATGCTATGTCTATGTGCTCGTCAGTAGGAACTGGTCCCCTCATGATGCAGCAGGAGCTACAAGAGGTGTTATTGTATTGCATAACTCTTCAAAAGTTGAGAGGATCATCCAGAAGTTTTGAATTCTCAGTTCCTCTGTGAAATCATGGACTACCACCTCCCAGAAATCCCTTTAACCTGGTCGCTCCTACATATAAGGGCTTGCCTTTTCATTATCGCTCCCAGAGCATGTCACATTACATTGCACATTGCAGCACATTGCAGCTGATCAGAAATAAAGTCGGCTAGTGTTGTGGCTGCAATAGAAATAAACCTGCCAATGTTGAACATCCATTGCCATGCTTCTTGGAATGTGAGGAAAAGTCGCAGAGCATCACTCAAGGGAAGCTCAGTCATCTCGCAATTATATTCAATCGACTTTTCGAAAATAGGGTCAAGTTTTGAACAAATCTGTCATGGAAACCTGCCTAGTGAGTAATAAAAGTCCAGTATTTCAAATAGTTGAAGAAACAAGGCTTAGGTTATATCGTGGTATTACGATACAACAGGGCATTTAGAAATCCTAAAGGTATGTTTTTCAATACTGTCATCAATACAGGTGACCCTCTTCCAATTAAAATCATTGAATGTAGTGCACAGCACGCACCATAGGGGCTCAGTCTCTAGTCTCTACTGGGTGGAACAGGCAACTTAAACCATCATATAATGTATACTATAGGCATAAAGGTATTAAGTATTACATACCATCCATGCTTATAGTCAGCCAATAAAAAGAGTTTTTTTCAAGTAACATTAGAAATGGGAATTTCATCTTCCTACATAGTTTGCAATGAAAAAAGTGACAGAAAAGGACAAAAAATGGCAAAAAGGGTAGGTAAGATTAATGCAGCAGTGGGTGCAGGTTGTTGTAAATCAACTTCTGGGAAGCAAAAACTCATATTCTCTTAAATGTGATCAGACGAGAGCTAAAATCTCAGACCTGTGTGGTTTTCTCTCTGGGTATCTCACTCCTTTTTTTCCTTCTCTTGAAAAGTGAGAAAAGTGAAACTGCAATGCTTGTAAATGATTAATGGCATCTTTAATGTCAAGGCTGTTTGCCTGCCAGCAGGCTGTTGGACATTATTTGTCTAATTATTATTCATTTGTCCTAAAAAATGCTCACAGCCAAGGACCATGGCATTCCATAACGTGGCCCTGCGCTTCAAGGTGCAGCCAGATCACGCAGCATGTAATAGCCATCTAACACTTTAAAGGTCAGCGGTATTTCAGCACTGTCTCATTCTCTTCACATTCTCACTACTTCACGACTCTCCTCTGTAAGCCGAAGTGTGCGCGCGTAAATTTTCCAAATGCCTATGCAGTTCCAGCTGACTAAAGATCATGATGAGGAATGAACACTGTACACTTTTATCAGGTGGGTGAAGCAGTGGGGCCAGAATGAGGCAACAGCTTCAGATGAGATGAAGGCACAGAGTCTCAGATGTGTTTTTAAAGCTTGCGGCGTCGTAATTAACAGGGTGAATACTAAACTCACAATGTGGCATTCAAGGTTGTTTTGAGAGTGCCGTCTGCCTGTTAGCTACAGACAGTTGTGC
The DNA here is from genome assembly GCF_026936395.1 of Plectropomus leopardus. Taxonomy (NCBI): domain Eukaryota; kingdom Metazoa; phylum Chordata; class Actinopteri; order Perciformes; family Serranidae; genus Plectropomus; species Plectropomus leopardus. Next base: position 5,494,178 of record NC_142192.1, read on the forward strand.
TGGAACCACAGCCAATGTTATCCACCTGTTTTGGACAGATGAAATACCAGCATCCCAGGTCTGTAGACCAAGAGACCTGCACCTTGAAGGCAAATACCGTCATGTTGCAATCTATTCTTTATCTAGTGACGAGCAAGAGGAGTGAACCTCATTTGAGCTAATCAAAACTTAAAAGCTCCTTGCCAAACTAAATAGAATCTTTATTTATACCATGTAAAAAAAACAAAACACAAATAAAAGTAAACAAGCCTTACAGCCTAGTGCTATTCCAAAAAAAGTTAAAAAAAAAAGAAGACCTATACAAAACCTATACATCAATTTCAATAAACAAATACTCAAGCCACTTCAACTTCAATATTACATGTTCAAAGAGGAGTAGGAAAAAGTACACAATATTCCTACTCCTATATATATATATATATATATATATATATAATACATATATATAATACATATATATACATTTACATTCTATATCAATGAGTGACATAGCTAAAACAACGAACATCTTACACCGACCGATTGATGCTTCATAATTAAACACACATGTACAGCCCTGACCGTGGCTTACCTCGCGCAGCTCGTTAAAAGCACCCTCATCTTGCAAAATGTAGGAACACATAACGAGCGCTCAGGCTCGTTATCCGTGCATCATGCTCGTTAAGCTTTCACTTAACGAGGAGGTCAGCAGTTGTTTGCTCTCACCTTTGGTTTCATCTTAAAAAAGAGGGTTTATGTAATAGGGCTAAACTGGGGTCAGCTACATCTTCAATAAAAGGAGTCATTATGATGAACCTGTAAGCTAAACTGACCAGTTTTTTAAAATTGATATTAAAAGTATACTTCACCTACAAAATCATAATTTGTGTATCAATTTCTCACCCCACGTTACATTGAATTTGTAAGGGAGACTTTGTTTTTCTTGCATGCCTCCATGGTGAAAGAAGAATCCAAAAACCAAAGAAATCATTGCTGAACTGATGTAAATGGTGTCCATATTCAGCAAAAGCATAACTATATCAAAACCTCCATTTACAAACTCCTATATTATATGTAGTGTAAGGCAAATCACATACAAGTTTCATTCATTTAAGTCTCTCATTCATCCAGCTGTATGCTCAGCACTTCCAGAACGCATGCATTTTTGCTAAAACCTTACATTGTGTCCCAACTGGATGCGACCTGAGCGAGTGTCAGTGACTAAATTAGTCTGATGGCATCATTTCTATACTGGACTGACCTATATGTCCACAAGTAATGCAGCACGCTGTTTTGAGCTGAACCTTTGTCACCTGCCAAAACTGTTTATTTTTTATTCCTGTTGGTCACATTAAAAGCATCTCCATGAATAAATGTCAGATTCATGAGGTTAAAAACAAGACATTTTTCATATGATATTTCTTCATTTAATCCTTTAAAACTTGGATTGATTTTTCTTGTTCTGCCTTCAGACACCTCTAACAGGTTTTTAAATGTTTAAATCCTGAGCAAATTGGTTTAATTTATTCTGAAAACAAGGTAAAAAAGACATTTAGCAACTTGACAAGAAATGTCTCACAAATTGCAAGAAAATATTAGATTTAGAAAATTATCTTTTTAGAAAATCTAAGGAAATATTTAGACAGAATTATATTGATAATCATCATAAATATGAGTAAAAGTACTTAATAGAATAATAATTATTATTATGATTCGACTTGCCATATATTTTTGTATGTTTTAATTATCAGGTAATTTTCTTGTATCTTTTTTTTTCTTACTAATATCTTGCTCATTTTGGGTCAGATCTTATTAACTTGCTCATTGCCTTCTTCCCACATTTTTATATGAAATCAAAAACATTTGCCCAGATTTCAAAAATTTTATTAGACAATGATTTGCCTGATTTGGCAGTTTCTACAAATTGTTTCACAAGATTGTAGTTCTCATGATGATAAACCACAATTTCCTGAACAGACACATTACAAACACTAACCAAAAGTGACATTTGTATTTTGAAAGTTAAATGCAAAACTTAACCACAAGCTACTCAGTCCAACACTAGGCATGATGGGAAATGTGGGCATTACTACAATTAGTTGGCATCAGGCTGCAGGGAGATTATATTGGGAGATAATATTGTGTGGGATGCTAGCAAATTAGCTTGTTTTAAAGTTTTAAAATGCATTTGGGAAGATAATACGACTGGGTGAATGAGACTGGAATTATACTGAGTCCTGTGAGAGTTTGTAAATGCAGTTTGTGAACATGTATATGTGTTGATATAGTTTTGCTGTTGTTTTTAAATCGGGACCCCATCAAAACCAGTTCATCCAGAAACTCAGGTTTTGGATTCCTTCTTCACCCTGAAGGCATGCTAGAGAAAAGCAATTTCTTCATGGATTCAGTGAGTAATTGAAAAACAAATGATAGTTTAATTTTGAAAGTTTGTACTTTAGAAAATGTTAGAAATCCAACAGGCTTATCGAGCAAAACAGCCAGCATCACAAATGCCTGCAGTTTCTGCTGAAGCTGGATTTATAGCTGCGCATTGGAGGTTAAGACGTAGCCTCACAGCCTATCCACGTTTGCCTCCTCACAAATATAACTTCACATCAGGGCTATGGCGACTACGGAGATGCCACATGGAGATTGTGATTACTTGTTTGGGTTTTTTCTCCAATAAGTATCACTTGCTGTTGCAGATTGTTGATAAAGAAGACAGCGTTGAGCAGGTTGAAAAAAAAGGCTCAATTATCTTCTACTTTTCAGCAACACATGTCTAACAAAGCCATTTTCACTGCAAACCTGCTCGCAGACTGTCGCTCTCTATCACAGAGAATGAATGAATAAACATAGCAATTGCACAACAGTAATCTCCCTGTCAGTAATGAGACAAGGAGAACAGTCCCATCAATGCTTGAAGTAAACAAAAGAATGGTCCCACAATTACTGTGGGGAACACATAATATTAGAATGCAATATTATCTGATCACGTACGATATGCGTGTATAGTGAGCAATAAATCAAAACCTACACTGCAAATATATATATGATGGGACCCCTGTTAACCCTCTCAATCAAGTATAAATTGAGCTTGGGTGTCTACGTGCCTCTCTGCTTCACAATACCTGTTTTTGTACGCATTCAAAACAGTTCAGACCAAGGCTACTTTATTTTCCTGTAGAAGAAATCAGTTATTGCCATTCTTGTCAGGGTTTCTGTTTTATTCTGGTTTCACTCTATGTGGTTTGAAAATAAATTCGAATAAATGCTCTCATTACATTTCCCTGTATTTATTTGAAATAATATTTACTAGTGCATCCATATACATAGTCAAGCTGCGATTGACCAAGTGGCAACCTCCAAGGCTGAAAAATGAAACCAATACAGAGGTGCCAAAAACTGCAGTTCTTATACTTTGGTTATTAGCACCACACTGTAGGAGTGCAGAGCATAGACGGAGCAGCAGAATGTCAGGTGCATTGAAAGTGAAACTTCATTCTGCTGGGTCTAAAAGTTTTCATCTGCTTCTTTCATCCATCAATCTGATCTGATCAGCTGTGAACGGATCAACAGATCAATTATCCACCCTGCCAATCACAAACTGCTGCTGAGGAAAAAAAAGAGCTAATGGTTTGTGCTGCGTTGATGGACCTGCACAAAACTTCCGCATTTAGAGAGGGGACACCCAATCATACAAAGGGATAAACGGGCAGTTACAAGACAAAAGAGACTAAATATACCGCCTCATGGTTTTATGCCATCCATGTATATGAAAACATGGTTGCTTCACGTCTCCTCACCAGCAGCACAGAAAATCCATATAATCAGCACAGTTTCAAGCTGAGCACCCAAGGTTCGTGAGTTATGGCCAAAAACATATTTTATGAGGTCACTGTGACCTTGACCTTCAACCACCAGATTCTTGTCAGTTCATTCATGAATCCAAGTTGTGCCAAATTTATATTTGGCACATTTGGCCAAATTTATACTCTCTTAAGGTCACTTTCACATATTGCGTTCATGAAAATGAGATGTATGCAAGGACATAGTGACCTTTACCGCTGAACACCAAGTTCTAATCACCGCATTGTAGAGTCCAAGTGAATGTTTGTGTCAGTAAAGAAATTCCCTCAAGGTTTTCTTGAGAAATCGCTTGCACAAGAATGAGACAAATGCAAGGTCACCATGACCCTGACCTTTCACCACCAAAATCGAATCAGTTCATCTTTGAGTCATCTCAAAGGTTTGTGCCAACTTTTAAGAAATTCCCTCAAAGTGTTCTTGAGATATGGCATTCACAAGAATAAGACAGACAAGGCTCTAAGGACCTTGACCCTTGACCTATGACCGCCAAAATCTAATTAGTTCATCACTGAGTCCAAGTGAATGTGTCAAATCAGAACAAATCCCACAAGTGTGCCGAATGTACTCATGCATAATGCCTCTGGCCTCTGCTCTTGCCGAGGTGGAGCCATAAAAACAACCAAAAAACAAAGGTTTGCTCTGTCTCTCAAGTGAATGAGATATGGGAGAGACAAGATGAGAGACAACAGCTGGAAAAAAAGAGTCAGGGAAAAGTAATTTCACATGGTGTGTTCTAAAGAAAGAAAAGCAGACAGAGAAACAGCTTTTAATCAAGAATGAATGAACTCTTACATGTTCATTCTTCCCACGGGCAGTTCAAAACCAGAATCATATGTTCGAGACCATGGCGATTATTAAAAGCAGCAATGTGAAGCACCACAACACAAAGCACAGAGCATCTTTTCAGCAAACACATCCTCTCAAATCCAAACTGAGAGCACAGAAAATGAAATATCTTATATGGCACTCAATCACTGAATCATAACAAAAGTTAGATGTTTGTCATCCCCCCTGCTAAGAATTAAAAAGGAAATGCCTCCTGCATACACTGGCTAAAAGCAGCTTTATTTTCTTTTGGACATCTTATCTTTGTGAAACTTTAAAGTACACACCATAACCATTTCCAGTTTGTATTTGATTGCAGATAAAAAGTACATTTTGGACACAAAGTCGATGCCTTCTCTCTAGTAAATGTGAAAATACAGCTAACTTTATGGAGTGGAAGACACTGAGATAGTGGAATCGCACTTCATCTCTGCTGTAGCTCGGACACACAGTGGAGATAAGGAAGAACAATTTGGACCAAACAACAAACAGAACTGGCCCTGGTACAGGCTTGTCTCGCATCGTGATCAATTAAGCGTAATGGAAAGTGCAAGTTAAAGGTGAGGGGCACGACTAGACAGTAATTGTGTGTAAATACAGCATGAATAATACAGCAGAGACAAATTAGACTCAATTAAATAATGCAACAGACAACAACAACAAAGAGAATGAGTATGTGACTGAAGCACTGATTCTGCAATACTTCAGATTCTTGTACGTGTCACAAATACAGCATGGCAAGATTTCCATTTATTTCTAAGTCTGCCTGTATCTCCAGAAAAAACATCATTTTGATGCATAAATAGTCTGTGTTAATTTCGTGACAGAAAACTCTGAAAAGTATTCTCTGACAGCCTTACTTTTCAAACTAGAAACAAGACAAAGTGATGAGTCAGCTCACAGAATGAAAATGATGATGAAGTGCATTTAATCTGTAATCAAAAAATAAAAATGGAAGCACACATCCTGATTAGTAAAATAGCACAACACCAAAACACATGGCGACCGAAATTTCACTCACGAAAACTTTGACTAATAATGGAAAAACTGAAAAGACTAAGATGAAGAAATATTACTATGAATCATCGAGAAAGACACTGTATCCAAAATCACTCCCTTTTTTTAAACCAATATAATGCAGAGTGTTGACTTGTGGGATTGTTAGCAGAAAGATGTATTCATGCCATGGACACTTTAAAAAAAAAAAAATTCCAGTGCGGAAACTTAAAAGGGCACGAGGGCATAGTAAAAAGGGAATAGTGCATACATTTCACACACAAAATTTGAAAAAAAAAAAGGCAATAGAAAGGGTTGAAACTACAAACTATATCAAAATCATGTTCAAGTTCATACATGGAAATGCATGAAATGGACACAAAGTCTTAACCTATTTAGATGGTGATTGGGCGCAATATGTATCCGAATTTTGTGCTAGCAACACAAAAACAACAAACATCGACTTTAAATCAGTATGAAACGTAGTGTAGTTATGTGAGTTTTCATCACTACACAAAGCACTTTATGAAGTAGCTTTGAGAAGTATGTCGTTTTTCATACCTAAATACCCTCCTGAAATTTCCCCAGCATATATGGTGATAGCATTTGTGTACGGTGCCATACCCCCCTGTTGCCTCTTCCACCATTAGACACTGACCTCTGGTGACACATGATGTGCACTACATAAAATACATCCTCAATACAGCATCTCTTATGAGTTTAATAGAAAGATGATTATCTCAACTTTCAACAGTATTAAACTACCTTGCTATTGTCGGGTATCGTTTAAAAAATTACTATACCAGTGCCAATTCCAGCATCTGAAAATGGTACTTATACCTATAGAGTACTTTTTTTGTTACCTATAATGCAAATTGAGTGTCATTTAGGGGCATAAAACTTCAATTATTAGCCTGGGCTATTGCGTGCCTAAGTGACTAGAGAGAGACAGATAGACAGACACAGAGACATACAGAGATAGATAGAGGGCAGGTTTCCATTAACCCCCCAATTGCACAGACTAATATTGCAAATATAAAATACATCTAATGGAAACATGTCAATTCTGAAAAAATCCCATTTATCGCAAAAAGGTTTTTACACTTGTATGAGGTGGTATTTCCTGCAATTTGAAAAAGCCATATTTTGCAGGACTACAATGGAAAAACTTTTTTTTTGGTTTTATAAGTCACATGATTCCCATTTGTTGAACATTCCTTACCTTGCCTTTTTCCCCACACGTTTTCGAATAAATTGCACCCATTTGCTCAATGTTCACAGTTTCAGACACCTGTGAAAGACATCTGAAAGCAACACGAGAAGAGTGATGTCCATCCAGGTTTCAAAGTGTTAAAAGTATTGAGTCCAAATGTCCAGCCCTTCCTGGTATACCGTAATACCATAATACATACTTCGCTATTACTAGGTAGGTACTAGGCACTAGGTACTTAATAGAACTATGCAAAGTACATCACTTACATCTAATACATACTTATTTTAACCAAAACTGCAATATTATCCTAAACTTAGCCCAGTATTTTATGGTCCTCAAAACATTTAAGTGTTTTTTCCACCTTTAACCTGACCAACGTAACTGCGACAGCTCATGATAGACTTTGCATTGGCATTATTTCCATGCTGCCAGCATGCAATTTTATGCCCTCCACCATGTAATGCATTATTAAGAGTGCCAATTTCATGTATTTCTGTGAGTCTGTGTTGTAACGCTGGATAAATTAGTTTGAGCCAGCGGAATAAAGGTATGTGTGCTCAGACTGTCACTAGCCTAACAGATTTTCTGGGTGAAGGAGCACTCTATTAAGACTGATGGCAAATGGGCTTCATGATGATGAGGCCGACACCAAGATGTTATCAAGAGAGTAACCGGAGCGCTTAAATATCCGAAAGCCACTTTGACGCAGCATTCTTGCGTGGCTCTTCATTTATCACAGCGTGCCTTTTGTCAACCTGCTGTGACACGTTGCCTCTGTATAAAACCACATTACCGCACTTATCTTCTTTGCCAGCCCCTGCTGTGACAGCAGCATGGCATTGTCTACCAATTCAATTATCAGATGGCAGGAGAGTTATGCTTTGCCATTAGCTGAACAGTTTCCTGCAGGAACATGCTATGGAAATATGCTGTTTTTTTTATTTGTTCAGGCCTGGGAATCACATTTGGAGTCATGCTTGGTTGGAAGCCACAGTGCTGAGCCAAAAGGTCACCCTCGCTACGCCGAAACAAGCAGCTAAGGTGTGGAATACATATTGCACAAAACTTGGGCAACATGCTTGAGGGCAACGCTCTGTCCAGAATACATTTCATGAAATGTTAGTCTCTCCAGATCCAGACAAATAAGGATTTATTTTTCTTAAAAAGCATAATCACTCACAGAGTATCTGATCATATGCAATCACACTCTCCCAGTGCTTCTGTGTGCTCTGTGGCATATTTCATTTGGAAAGAAGTGGGCTGTCTTGCATGTGTGATTGTCTCATCATTCATATTTACTCTGCTGAATTGAAGATCAGTCAGGCTTACATTCTATACTGTGATGTAAGCCTTTGCAAATAACTTCATTAAGATGGATCTTGAAGCCGGCAGATGGAATAGGTAGGCGCGTCACATTAGTGACTCAAAATCCGTGTTTGAAATTGCCTCTAAAACCTGGATTTTCTCACAACTAATACAGGAGCTTTAGCTGTCTTTGGAATTTGCCTCGTAACTAGTAATGATGTTCTTTAAACCTGTTGACAAGATTCAGAGGATGAACTTTTCCCTTTCTCCGTGAGAGTGTTATTACCATAATGATATGCTCCTGAGGGCCACCGAATGACCGGTGCGCTCCTTACAAAGTGCCTCTTACCTATCAACACCCTCTGACTGATGACACACAGGCGGCACTTTGTGTTTGTAATCAGTGCCCTAAAGCTTGAATGGAGCTCATGTATTGAACGCTTATTTTTGCATTATTCCTCCTTATTGCTATTATGAGTATAGCATGATGAGAATAGTGCTTTCAGAAGTCCATCATTACTAAAATTACCAATTAAGACCTCATTTTCATTTGGGCTCAGTCCGCTCTGCAATCAATCGTGGCCTTTGCTCAGTGAACCTATTTGTTATTGTGACACAAAGAACAATGGAGTTCAGGGCCTTGATTGCCACTTGGGCTTACCATGCTACAAATGAGTGTCTGGAAGAAAGAGCATCCATCACAGGTCTATTTCAGGGAATGACTGCCAATTTCAACTGCAGATCATTTTCAGGAGACTTGTGCCTTTGTTTTCATTTGTATGTTATTTGTAAAGTCTATTGCAATCTTGTCTCATAGAAATGTCAACCTGTTACCAATTCCGCAGTTGTGAAATACCACCGCTTTGTCAGTGACTCTGGCGTAAGATATCAACGCCAAAAACCATCTTTTGGAGCGTTATGATAAATTGCCAGGCGACATCAGTTTGTAATGTGGCCAGGTGGAAAGTTTTACAGTGTTATAATATGCTGCTGTTCAGGTGGACGGCACCTGTCCTTCAGCATTTCAGGTGTACGTGACCAGTTCATCTGGCCGCATTGTCAAGTGATGCCGCCTGCGTGCATTGCATGTGAATGCACCTGCTGCTATCTGGTGGTCCACCAGCATATGATAACGACACTACCATTTCTGTCCAATTGCATTATTATCTGATGTGTCCGTGCACATTGCATTAATGCAAAAGGTGACTTTTGGTGTCACACTCGCACGCCAATAGAAGTTGCAGAGTGGCGCTATTTGACCAGTTCGGAAGTAGAATGGGTTGGATATGTGGATGGGCAGCGTCAGCTGGACGGAACCATATGATAGATGGCGTCAGGTTGAAACACTGCCCATACTATGAGGAGCACGAGGGTTCTTATAGAGCAGGCAGAGGGGGTGGTGGTTGGGTCCAACAAATCCTGGATTTTCACCTGAAAGCCTGGTGTTCTCTTCCCATGTGAATGCAGAGCCATACATTTATTGTTTTCCTAAACCTAACCACTTGCTCCTGTTGCTTAAACCTAATCAACTGTTCCCTTGTAGCCTAATCCTAACCATGTGCTTTTGTTGACATCCCAGTGTTGGTTGCGGTATACCAGAACGTCCCCTGCAGAAATAGGTGGATAACTAGAGCTTAATATGTAGAAGCAGAAGTCCACTAATAAAGCAGCAATATGTGATGACTTGGGATGAGAACATTTTGGAAATACGTGATATGACCACAACATCTAACTGCATTGTGTGGTGCTGACACATATTGTGTCATGTCAGGTTGGACCAAAATGCAGGAGATTGCAAGCAACAGAAGCTCAAGAAGATCACACTTTAATCCAAAAGAACAGCAACTGAACATTACAAGTGCTATCAGGGATCCAACGAAGACTGAAGTGAAAACCAGGACTAAAATACAAACTAGACTGATGAGGGGATGAAGTTCAGCTGGCGAAAAAGGGGGGAGAAGCTCAGGTGAGGGGAATAAAATGATGAGGCAGAAGAACAGGCAGGGAGCTGATTGGCTGAGAGAAACTGAGGAGCAGGAAGGAGTAACAAGGCTGATGTAGGACAGCTGTGACAGAACACATGCGGGAAACAGATAAAGGCAGGATAATCTACAAAATAAATCAGGAAACAGACTAACCAGAGTGAATACACGAAACAAGGAAAAACAGAAAACCCCAACAAAGTCCAGAAGACAACAGAATATTAACAAAAAGATAATGAATCAATTACACATGACTCCTGAAGTACGTAGTAAATATGACACTTCATGTTCTGCAACACGTCAAAAGTATCACAAACAAGTAGGCACACAATTTCATTTCATGTGGTCATGTCCACTGATCACAACTTCCTCTGTTCAAACAGAGATCAAGAAATTTCTTGGCATTGAAATACCATTGGATGCAAAACTCTGTATTCTTGGCATAAGCTTCATGTCTAGTCAAAAGGTAAAATTGCTCAGTATCATGTCGCATGCTGCACGCCTTTCAGTCCTGCACGTTTGGCTTGATGTACATCCTCCTACATTAACACTTTGGTATGATAAATTGTCAATCCTTCTCTATGAGAGGCTGTCTGATGTATTGCAAGGGATCCTAGATAAGTACGTAAAAGTGTGGTCCCCCTTTAGTGAGTATTTTGGTAGTGAATAGCCAGCTATACGCTTTATTGGAGTAGACTAACAATAATATGCTTGTTTACCTTTTATTTATTTTTGACTTTGTGCTGTTTGTTTTGTTTTGATTGTTTATGTGTCTCTGTTTTGAATATGTGTTAATGCGGGGACAGCAAAAAAAACCCCCAAAAAACAAGGTAAATAATTTGACTATAAAAGCAGTTCTGGTGTTTTGATCTTAAACAATAAAAAATAGAGTTAAAAAAAAACAAACCAGGATCATGACACTGTGCTGAAATTACATGGAAACAATACCAATGGAAAGTTAATTAGGATCTTGTCGTGGTGGACACACAAATTCCCTGGCTCAATGACATCACACAATGTGCGGTGATTAATGTTACGACTCTATAGGAAGTATCAATACGAGAAATTTCATGGGAAAGAGTCAAGGTGGTGGATGGTTCAACAAACACCAAACTTTCACCAAGGAGACTGCTGTTTGCTTCCTGTGTGAAACTAAAAGTCAACATTGACTTCCTCTAATGTCATACATTTAGGTACTTCACATAGTTAATTAAATGAAATTTAATTACGTGCAAGTGTAGTTATTTTACCTGTAAACACAAACTTTCTTTAAATCATACCAAATTTTATTGGTTTATCTGTCACCTCTCAAGATCACCAAAACATCATGTCATGTTTTAGTTAGTTAATTTTTTAAAATGATACACACCCTTAAAATGTTCTTTGAACATTAGATTAAAATGATAAAAAAACAAAACATTATTACAACTTGTATGTAACATTAGCCAATGTTGTGGGAACATTCCCTGCCAGCTGGGTACCTTCATTATTTTTACAATCTATTGTCTAGATATGAAAGTATCTGTGTCCATTTTTGCCAAAAAGAGGGATGGCGCCCCCCCTCAAATCATCAGCATAATCATCAATTAGTATGTCTCAGAAAGAAAAAAACATTATTAAATTTAATTTGAATAATTGTGATGACTTATTAGTGCTTCAAACAACATTTCCTTATTATTCAAAATCCATCAAGCTTTTTTTTTTTTTGTCAAGCAGATACAACATCTCTTTTTATGACTCAAATCTATTTTACCACTGCAATCTGCTGAGCAAACAAGAGGCTTTATCCGATAGACCAATGCCGTTTAATATTCATAATGCTCTAAAAAGGAGGCTTTAGAGGATCTGGGCAGCTTGTGTTGTGGATATTTAAAAGGCATTGGTTTTCAGTCAGTGTTCACACTCACTGGACTGTGTTTCCATAACAGTTCTAAGCTGATATCCTATCAATGTCATTAAGCTGATGCATTTAGTTTGAAAATGAGCGTTATCTGCTGTTGCTTACAATCTTGCACATCATCATCCATTCTGTGCAGAATCAATTTCAGAATACAGATTTAAATGTATGTCTTACATGGTTTAACTTTAGTTCTGTAATATTCTAAAAAACATTCTAAAGGAACATCAGTCCACTCTTCAGGAATTTGCATATTCCGCCTCTGCAGATCATTATTTATTCTGACAATGCCTGCAAAAAAGACAGCCAAATCTCCAATCTGTGACTTGTCCAGCCCAGAGAAATTGCATAAACGCCGAACTAAAGTCTAAGCAAGAATGTTTGTTTACCCTTTGACGTGCAAATTAGCTTAATTTTATCATAAAGCCAACAGTTCTGCAGCATAGAGCACGCCCACAAAAAGCCCTCCAGAAAATCTCCTTGTCGTGTTTTCCATCTTTTCTAATTCATTCTCCGCAGAGCTGCAATTGGTGTGACAGATTACAGAGAGCGACAAACTCCTCTCTTGTTCTCCCGCTGCCCCAAGGCACCGGATGAACATTTGAAAACTCGGGCTCGATTGTTTTCATCTGCTGCTTTGTTAAGATAATTTTCTCCAAATTTTATCGAGCGCAAAACAAGGGTGTGTGAAGTAAAATCTCTGACTATACCTCTGAGCTGAGAGAATGCTGGGACGTGGCAGAAATAAATGAGAGAGAGACGGGAACACAGCGAGCAAAGTGTTTGTCTGCCACTCAATTAGGTGATCATCAAAATGAAAGCATTGTTGTACATATATAATATGATGGTGTGATTGCAGCTGATTTGAGACCAAATAAATGCAACAAAATCTTACACTACCAAGCTCAGATTTAGGAGTTAACCCTTTCACACATGAGCAAATTGGTTTTATTTCTTTCAAAACATGAGGATGAGAAGATTCAAAACAAGAATATTACCTGAAAATAATAAGAAAAAAAGAAAAGTAATAAATAGGTGCTGAAATTGGAAAAATACATACTTTCAAATATAGAATTATAATAAATATAAATAAAGTTTTCTGGCCATTTTTCCCTGGCATTTTTTGAATTTCCCTTTTAAAAAAAGAAACAAAACAAACATAACAAACATTTTCAAGTAATTTTCTTGTTACCCTTAATTTTTTTTTGCAATTTGTAGAACATTTCTGGCAGAGTTGCTCATTACCTTTTGCCTGATGTTTTTAAAAAAGAAATCAAACCAATTTGCTCAAATTTCAAAGGGTTCAAGAGCTCGTAAAATGCATCTGAACGCCGCACTGGTGTTTATCTGGTAAAATGGTGGAAATTTTCTTGTATAAGGTGTAAACCCAAAGTGCTATTTTATTTTAGGTGGCTAAAATACACTTTGCTACAGCCACTATCCACAGCAGTGCTTTGCTTTGCTTTTGTGGTAGTACTCCTGCTACCTGTTTCTCCAAACTTGGGGGGTACTGACTGACATCTGCTGTATGTAATACACTGACTATGATTAAGTACCTTAATTAGTACCACTTTCAAAATATCTGAACTGTCCCTTTAAGCTAATTTATTTGGTAAGCAAGTAGTAAAATAATGTTAAGAACGATTCATTGTAAATATCACCATTTCTGACCAACTTTGATCTGTAGTTATGTGATTGCACATTATTCTTGTGACATGAAGGTGGGGCCATATGCTGGATTTCAGAAATACTGAGATTATATGTCTAAATTCTAGAACTCCAGCCATAAACAATTTGACTATACACCATCTTAATGTTTTCAACTCCTCTATGCTCCAAATGCTGGTTAAAAGGCTTTTCTACACTAATATTTAAACACTATCACAATAAATGAAAAAAATGAAATAAAATAAAAATCACAGGATATGACCTCAGTGTCCTCGATGCTACAGCCCTGAATGAGTACTGTTGACATTTTTGATAAACCCTTTCAGTTTCACCTCCAAACAAAGCGATTCAGATAATCTGACTAAATTATTGGCTTGTTTAGAACCTGCCCATCATCATCTCTTTCACCCTGTTTGAGGTTGCAGCGATTGTACTGTATTTCTAAGATCTCAGCATTTACTGTAATGGGAACGGTGCCATCATAACTGATACAAATTTGGCTAAAGCAACAAAAAGAAGAGCCAAGTTGTAAGAAACTGAAATTATCCTTTAAACAGAAACACATTTAAAGCAGTAGGAGTCATAGCAAATGCCAAAAAGTGTGATTGCAGTGCTCTCAAAATCCCACTTGAGATGAAAGTGCTAACTGACCTTATGATGAAATCACAGGAGTCGATGAGATCGCCATACTGGGCCCCCTTCAGATTCCCAGAGTTGCCCACCACGGCGCAGGTCCTGCAGCGCTCAGGACTGGCGTCCATGTAGAGCACCTCGTCAGGGATGACTTGGAACAGCTCCTCCACCACTTCACTGAAGTTGGCTGGCTGCCTCTCTGACTGCAACCACTGGTGACACAGCAGAGACAGACCTCAGAGAGAGAGCCATGGCGGCTCCGGGGCCACTTTAAGTAGAAGTGATTGAACAAGGGCAGCGGAGCTCGAGACACCAAGCACATTTCTGAAATAACCTCGGGGGCGGCTTAGCTCTGTCTGCGGGGGCTCTTTTGGCCTGGCCTTCTTCTGGTGGCTTTGAACTCGCAGAGACAGCAAATAAATGCAGGAATGTGTGTGCACTGTACACTCTTCTATATTGTGCTGCTGCAGCTGGGAACGGATATAGAATGTTGTGCAATCTCTCATGAGTTTTAATGCAGAGTTTAGTGACTCATGCATTCAAGGAGGATTTCACTGATACAAAGAGGGGCCTCACAAACAACTCGACTGTCTATAAAGAAGAAAGAAGCAAACACTTTGAAATCTTTTGGTGCTTTCATGACGAGAGAAAACAGAGATAAAGGACACTTTTGCTCAACAGGTGGAAAACCTACAGCTACCAAATTGCAGTACACCAAAACAAACCTCATGTGGACTGATTAAAACAATGGTGGCCAGCGATCATGCAATACAGTTAACCCCTTGAAACCCCAAGTGACATCAGTTTTCTTATGCTGCTTTCAGATGCCTTTCAAAAGTTTAAATTTAACCCTATAAACCCACAGCAAATTGTTGTGATTCCTTAAAAAACATTCTAAAAAAGACATTTAGCACCTTGTAATTCCCATGAATTGCAAGAAATTGGTAGATTAAAAAATTGTCTAGGGAAAAATGAAAAAGGCTAGGGAAAAGCTATATTTACAATAATTGCATATTCCAAATTATGCTATTAAAGCACTTTTTTCCCGGTCATCTCCTTGTGTTTGTTTTTTAAACTTTTTTTATTAATTTTTGTTGTTGTTGGGTTTTTTTAAACTAATTTTCAGCTAAATTTCTTGTACTTTTTACTAATTTCTTGCTAATTTTTGGGTAATTTGTTCTTTCATTGCCTTCTTTCAATGTTTTTGAAAGAAATCAAGCCCATTGGCTCAGGTTTCATTGATAAGCTAAAACATGTTTCTAAAAACATTTAGGGCAATGCAATAACAGAATCTTGGTTTATATTTGATCAACGCTGCTTAGCTCTACTGTTTAATCTCTGTTTTTCAGCCTCAGTTTTCACTGTGCAGGAAGCAGTATGGTTCCCCCTTCCGGTTCACAAACTCTTGCTATAATAGCTAAACAGGGCACTAAAATGTGTTTCTAAAAACATTTTGGCAAGAAACAGACAATGCAATAAAATACTCTTGGTTTATAGTTGATTAATGGTACTTAGTTTTACTGTTTGATCTCAGTTTTTTCAGTCCTCATTTTCATTGTGCAGGAATCAATATGGCGCCCACTTCCTCTTCTCAAACTCTTGCTGTTACAGCTAAACAGGGCACTAAAATATGTTTCTAACGAAAATTTAGGCAATAAATTGGCAATGTGTTGGTTTATATTTGATTAGCACTGCTTATTTTTTTTTACAGTTTTAGCTCAATATTTTCAGCCTGCTTTTTCACTTTGGCAGGCAATACAAAAATGAAGAAGTACAACCTGTAGACCAACAGCCAAAGAGCCAGCAAAACTCCAAAGAAATGACATAAACTAAATAATCTGGCAGAATTTCACTGTGGGGAGAGGAGGGATATTTATTGGCTGTAGTTGGAGGGAAGTTTACCACAGCTCATCTAGACATACTACCCACATTGCTTTGTGGATTTTTCCATCTTACCACAACAACTATTTAACCATTTTTAATTTTGTCTGGCATTGAACATGGGCAATATGACTGAAATACAGCTTTTAATCAAAAGACTAAATCAGTATAAACGTTAGGAAAACCCAGATTACACAACAAATGTTTTGCATATTTCTGCCCAATTTGGAACTCTCCTTTACAGAAATTGCATGTGGCCAACATGTAGGCTTTGACATCTCATCGGAGGAATGAGCGCAGGTACACCTGGAGGTCATGCCTTTGCCTTGCAGCAGAGCAGCCCAAACCATCTGGCTGGGCTACCGTTGATATGTGACACTTGCCTCATCAAGCCTCCTGTGAGAAGCTTCTCCTGGAATGAGTAGTGACAGGAGGCAACCTTGCAGTAATTTTTCTATTCTTGCCTCTAATTGGACATGGTGTGAGGTGAATGTGGGAATGCCCGAAGCACTGGATGCCTTCCAGAACAAAGGTAGGATAATTGTGTGACATAAATTTTTCTGAATAGGCTTTTCTAATTTAGAGAGCCATGCTATATGGGATGGACAGAGAGTCCAGTAAATTAAGACTGTAATTAGTTATACAGCCGACGTGAATTCTAATTTACAAGAAGTGGATGTACATAAGAAATCATGCAAGTTTGACTTATAATTCAAGGTTTTATGTTTGGTGTGAACCCTGTGGATGGAGGGCCAAATGTAGGTGGCATTACATCCAATAAGATATTTCCAGTGGAGTGAGTTTAATAGGAGGAAATGTTGTTGCTGCACTAACAGGAAATAGCAGGTTTTTGTGTCAGTCACTTGGAATCCAAGGGTTTTTCTCTCAAGCAGCCATTTAACGCTGACACTCAGCAATCATACAGGTGACAAAATCCATCATGGAGGAGGCAGAGATAACAATTCCTCCACTGACTGCAGTGTCAGGTAGTGAGGTACAAACTGGAGCAAAAGCAGTCTGGTACTGGATATTTGCCTCAATAACTTGCATGGACTGAAAATGCTAAGTACCTCTTGAGGTAAGAGTACTTTTTTATTAGTTGTTTGATTTGATCAACATCATCACCATCATCATCATCACCTTATTATGTCGCAGCATGATTTGCAGCAGATTTCCTCATTCCAAATAGCTTGTAGGTGTCAATCAGTATGTTAACATGATGTTAGAAAAACTCAATTATCTAGTTAGTCTGACTAAAACTGGACTTTTAAAATGGATGCAAACATGTTAGTCTGAAATCATACAAAGTTGAATTTCGGATAAACACACCTAGATAATCCGGTTGGGAGTCGGTTTACTCTTTTATGTGTATGTCTCAACTGGACCTGAACTGGCTTCAGCACTCTGTGCATGCGCCATAGCACTTTGACCCAAAAGTCAAACAGCATAAATTCATAGAAGAAAGTTGGGAAAAACAAAGGAGGGAAGAAAACAACACAAGATGAAGGTACCAAGTAAAGTGTAGAGTACGTACGAAATGTACAGCATCTAAAAGTTACCCATGTTTGCCGTTTGCTAACTTGTTTGGTATGTGACGTAATGGGTCAACTGGAAGAAGGTCCAATAGCAACTAGCTGAAAGAGGGTGTATATCTCCACCGACCGTGGTGGAGTTAGGCATACTTCCTTTAATAAATCGATTTTTCCCTGGTGCTTATATACAGGGACAAGGTCAGAAGTCCTATTAAATGGTTTAATTGAGGTATTTATGTAGCTTGAGTTAACTGTGCATCTAAACATGTTGAGTGATTTTATTAAATAGACAGTATAACCACATGGAATATGAGAGTGTTGAACTCTGTACAGGAAAGCAACAGTGAGGCTTAGCAGGCAGAGAGAAACCAAGCCATGCAAAGCAAAAGAAAACCAGTAAAAAACAATAGAAGTGCAACAACATAAAGCATTTTCACACAAATCGCCATACACACAGCATGATGCAATGACACAAAGCTAAGCATTACATGCAGACATGCAGAGCAGTAATAGCAACAAGAAACAGCAATAGACAAAAGCAGAGATTATATATTCTAGTCATAACTGTCTTGTACTTTTTTCATTGCTCATTGCCTTCTTCCCATGTTTTTAAAAGAAATCAATGTGGTCGGGTTTCAAAGGGTTAACAGTAGAAGGTCAGTTTCTTTTCAGTCTCTCTGTCAGACTCGGAACGATGTTAGAATGCTGCCTCGAGGGAGACAGAAGGTATTTCGTGGTGGCATGTCATTGCATCGCACCAGAAAAGGGGCAAAAAATTGCGCACCCACCTGGGTGTCATATTTCCATTACTGCTGATCAGAGCCAACCAGAGCTGGAGGGGATAAAAACCCCTGACTACTGCAGAGTCAATTGTCCCAGGAATGAGTGCCAATTGTAACCTTTCCTACTAAAGACAAAAGCCAGATGTTATTGGAGTTTCTTTCCGGTAGGAAAAGGGCTTAAGACAATATTAAGCTCTAGTTATGTGAAACTCCAGTTGCCAAAAAGAATTTCAGCATTGTAAGTTTCTGCAAACCACAGATATGTTACATCTGTACATGTATTCCATAAACATTACAAGATATGTATGTGAGGCAGTTGGAGAAGTGGGTACAGAAAAAATAAGCAGAACACTTTATGAATTACTAAACAGTATACTTTAAAAATGTGCAAGTCTAGACTTAATAGTTAGACAGTTGGGACTAAAGCACATGTTCATGAACAGAAGTGGCATATTTGCGTATTGTTTGCAGTACATTTCTTATTTGAATTAGACAAATATGCCATTTTAAAAAAAAATCTGGTTTGTCATGTTCTGCGTCACAAAAGCACTGGCAAACGGTAGCACTTGAAAGCAGCATGGAGCCCAGTGAAAACAGTGGTTACTTCTATTTTTTATCTCTAGTATCTCTTTCAAATCTGGTGCAAACTAATTTCAGATGTTAGTGGAGTTTCTTTCCAGTGGGGAAAAGGCTTAAGACAATATCTAGTTTTCATTATAAGAAACTCCAAACCAGTCGCAGGAATAACGTGTGCATTGTAACTTTCTGCAACCACAGTTATGTTACATAATGTATGTGTTGTACATAAACATTACAAGAAATGTGCTAATATAAGCTTTATATATAATCTAAAAATGTGTAAGGCCAGATTTATTGGTCAGACAGTTGGAAATAGCTGTTGTCAAAGCACATTCAAAAACAAAAGTGGTATATTTGTATAATGTTTGCAGCATATTTGTATTACATCTGAAAGCACAGTGCAAAATATCAGAGTGAATGGTTATAGTATGGTATCACTTATATAAATAAATCTATACTTCAATGTATGATGGAATCTCTATGTCTATAGATGTGGGAGAAATGGTGAGAGTAAACAGCAATTTCCATATCCACCATCTCGCTTGTTAAATGTGAACAAATTGTGCGTGGGAGTTTGCTTCACAACTTGAGCCTGGTGAAGATCCCTTGGATTTGAAACAATCAATGTGGCAAAAACAAACACTTCTTGGGAGCATTACAGCAGCCTGTGATCTCTGTTCTTTATTCATGATCTTTCTTCTAAGCATCTCGTCTGCACTCTGAAGCTGAATGTGCATGTTTTCTCTCAATCCTCTGTAGGATAGCATCACAAATCCCCCAAACACATCCCACCCAACCCCCCGGATCTTACCTGCCACCATTTAAAGGTTTCATCCGAGAGAACGCTGTTCTCCCTGGTCATCAGAGGGTGGACGGACTGATTGAAGCGCTCAGCAAACCAGGGGTCGTCCTCCAGCTCCGTCATGCACTGCTGGCAGGCGCACAGCCCTTTGGAGAAAAAGTTATCCGACAGGCGAAAGGCATACTTGAAGAAGTAGAGTGAGGGGTCCCGGAAAGTGTAACTGAACAGGAGTGTTGTAAATGTAATGACACAACACAGCAGAGCAAAAGTCCTGATTTTCCTCCGCTTGGGAAGAGACATGTCGTCACAGTCAAAAATCAGTTGGCAGAACTCAAATAGATCACTGCTGTCCAACGAGCATACCCTGTTGTTTCTATTTTTCAGGCAGCGTGGGATTGGGTTCATGAATTTCCGTAATAAAAGTCATTGATGTCTTTGAGAATGCATCTGAACCACAGGAAGGTAAATCCACTGATTCTGTCAGCTCCACGGCTCCCGGTTAATCACATTCAGTTTTACAGACTGCTCCAGTGTTGACTCTGTGAGGTGAGTGACTGATGTGTCATCTCTTCTTTAACGATCCACCTAAAAGGCAAATAAAAGGACATTTCTGTGACACACACACACACTGCGAAAAACAGGGAAAAAAACCCCTGTGGTGCTCTAATGCTGTTTAACTTTAAATACACATGGGAGTGTAAATTCTGCACTGCTCAGTATTCTAATTGTGTCATTTCACAGTGCTAACGGTTCCAAGATGAAACTGTCAAAGTTTATGTAACATCACACGATTATTTTCTGTGCATGACTGTGGAGAGTGTTTCGTTTACAGTGCTTTGTTTATTGCTCTGTTATTTCTTCAAGACGGCCAAATTGCACAGGATGTGTTGCAGTCGGCTCTTAAAACGGCCACCAAACAGCAAAAATGTCTCCATTGATTGTGAAAATTATTACAGTTCTCCTAGAACACAACTAAATCACCTTCCTATCCCTCTGTTAAGGACATATCAATAACTGGAAACAGCTTTTGTGAACTGAGAAAAAAAATTAGTCTAAATGCACAAAGTATTGACAAACTGGGATAATACCAGAATGGGTCATTGATCCTGTGTCAAATTCAGAAATTCAGTTCTAATAAGAGTACATTAGGGGGAAAGGTTTGCAGTTATTTTTGCTCTTTCTTTGATGGTCTACCAGTTTGAATGCATCTACAACAAATGTCCAAACTGGGACGTGGAAAGATGTGAAGTAGCTTAAGTAATGTGAATAAAACATTAACATTTGTTTTGGAGCCAGAGTACGCACAGTTTCTGCTGTATAGAGTTCACTCTGTCTTTCAAATTGCGAGCAGCACCATTGATTGTAAGCACACTGATTGGCACATACAGCTGTCAGGTGTCCCTTTTTGTATCAAATAACTAGAATTAACCAAACTAATCATAAAGTCAAACACTTGAACAAACACCAGTGTAATATGAACTACATAAAATAAAGAAACCATCTTTGGGGACCCTTTATTTGACATGTTCCTTGAGATTTTAGTTTGGCCCGTATCCCATCCGCTAAAACAAAGGGGGCAGGGTTTATGGCCTATACTAAAGCCAGCCAACAGAGGGTAATCTAGATGTTTTGGCCTCAGTCTCTGGGTTGTCGCCATCTTTATTAAACAAAAACGGTTAGAAGCCAGCAGGAAAGTCTAAACAGTAAGCTAAAAGCAATGGACTAAAAGATAGGGGGTGCACGGTAATTTTGGCATGTCCTCTAATGCTGTTTAACTTTAAATGTGCCTTTAGTCGTTTTTGAAATGACAATTTGTTCAGAGCATAAGATATGTACTGAGTTAGACCAAGCCAGTATTAAATGGTGGATAGCTGTGTGTTTGCACAGTGGGAGGCTGTGGAGGTACATCTGACAAAAGGGTTGGAAACCAAACCAAACCTTGTTCAAGCTGCTGCAGGGTATATCCAGTTAGTCAGCATCCTGCTGGTGACAAAATTCTAATTCTAATAAAATAGAGTAGGGGGATGATGGTGTGTTGTGGTATCGCATGGTATGGAATGTTGATGTATGGTATGGTATGGTATGGTATGGTATGGTATGATGTGGTGTGGTGTGGTATGGTATGGTATGGTATGGTATGGTATGGTATGATGTGGTGTGGTATGGTGTGGTATGGTATGGTATGGTATGGTATGGTATGGTATGGTATGGTATGGTGTGGTGTGGTATGGTGTGGTATGGTATGGTGTGGTATGGTGTGGTATGGTATGGTGTGGTATGGTATGGTATGGTATGGTATGGTATGGTATGGTATGGTATGGTATGGTATGGTGTGGTGTGGTGTGGTATGGTGTGGTATGGTGTGGTATGGTATGGTATGGTGTGGTATGGCATCGTATGGTGTGGTATGGCATCGTATGGTGTGGTATGGTGTAGTATGGTATGGTGTGGTATGGTGTGGTATGGTATGGTGTGGTATGGTATGATATGGTATGGTATGGTGTGGTATGGTATGGTATGGTATGGTATGATATGGTATGGTGTGGTATGTTGTGGTATGGTATGGTCAAATACCAAATATATATTAGCAGTACAAACAATTTACATTAAAATTTGGTCATTGTATCCATAACTTCTTTAAAAAAGGATCATAAGGGTTCTAATGTAATAAAGTTTCAATCACATGGTTGGTGGCATTGGGTGTGCCTTTAGTCATTTTTGAAATGACAATTTGTTAAAAGTATGAGCTATGTACTGGGTTAGACCAAGCCATTACTGAATGGTGGATAACTGTGTGTTTGCACAGTGGGAGGCTGTAGAGGTACATCTGACAAAAAGGGTTGGAAACCACAGATATAGACCTTGTTCAAGCTACTGCAGGGTATATACAGTTACTCAGCATCCTGCTGGTGACAAAATTCCCAGAATAAAATAGAGTAGGGGGATGTTTTTTTTTCAGGCCCTGGCTTTTCATGACTGACAAAGCAGGCAGACCTCCTGGGGTTCCATTTTCAGCATGAAAAGGCCACCTCTGCCTTTAAACAGGGCCCAGGATTCATTCCGATGTGCAGCTGTGTTTAGGATTCCACAAATAATTCTATATTTAGCTAACAGCAGATCCACACTGGAGATAAAGTGCTATCATTGCCACACATGGGGGGAAATATATCGGAAAATATGAACACACTACCTGCCCTTTGCTCTTAACAGTTTCTGAGTGAGCCCCTCCATAGGAAAGATTTGTGGGAAAGTCTATTACGACCAGAGAAAGGCTGTAGGTCTTTCCTGATTAGAAATTGATCAGGTCATTCAAATTCCACCCTGGAGGGAGGCAAAGCGGATTGGGTTTAAGACTGAGAAAGACAGAGACATAGCTTGCCTGTTGATTTCATTCTCCCTATCGGAGCTGAAAAACAAACTGTACAGCCGTTTATCAGCGGCACTGACACAAGCCAGTGCACAGGAAGGCTTATAAGTGATCCTGTCTGCTGTTTGGAGCTCCGTAACTCACAGCAGACTGCGGATTTGCATGCAGCCCAAGGTTGGTTATTGTCTTAGGCAGCAAGTTTGACAAGGATACCTGGGGACACCTTTAATGGACACTTCAATGAATAGGCCTACTTCTCTGAAGCAGGTTGTTGACTCCACTCAGTTTGAAGCCTCTTGGCATTAAGGGTTCAGGTAGATGCTAGAGTGAGCGGAGTATATTCTCAAACAGGTGGCGGCTCCCCACTTTTGACAACGCGCCGGCCATCATCTCGTTCCCCTGACCTTGCTCGACTGAAGGCTGGCAACCCTGCGCTGATCAAAGTTCGCTAAGCTGAGACAGCAAAGCGTCTGTTCACACTTCAGAGGGGATGGAGAGAGAGAGAGAGAGAGAGGGAGAGAGAGAGAAAGAGAGGGGGTGGCAAGCAGCAGTGTGTGTGTATGCTGTGATTTTCACCCTAATCTTCAGTTTTGAGAAGTCATCAACTTTGCAGGGTGTAGTTACAGTAAAGGGTTTTCATTTTGTGTTGTGCGGAAATTGTTTTTCCTCCCCTGGCTTACCTCTACTACATGTGAGCAATTTAAGAAATCAGAATTCTGCAGTTTTGAAGACTCCTGTGTATTATGATATACACAAAAACGGTATCTCTGTTGCAGCCCTGTCTCCTAAAACGCTGCATGTTAGTGCACTGCTTTCTTATTTGCAACAACATAATTGCAACCTGGATTATGTTCAAATTTTCATTCAGGTAACGAAACACAACAGCCATGTACTACGTATGGTTGGGAAGCAGATGTTTTGGGGAGGATGGTGGCATGCTGCCCCTACGTGCTCCTTGGAAATACATATTTCTGAATTACAAGCACATGAACAGTCCCCAAAAGTCGTAATAATGTGTGGGAAATTGGGAAATTTCAATGATACCCGTGTTGCTAGTTGTGATGTTTGCCTGGGGTGTCAGGGCAGAAACGTTTGAAAGCATAGAAACAGTGTCAACAATTGACTGTAAAAAATATACATTTTGTTATTTATTTACTAGTAGCTATCATTTACTTTTCCTACTTGCACATTTTAGTGTATGCATCTATTAGCTGTAGAAAGCAAGCTAACTTTTAACTATTAAGCATGCCAGACAAGTATAGCCTACTAACATTGATAACAGCGTTAACTTAGCTACCTAACTTCAACAGTACTACATTGATGTGTCCGCTGTTTTTCAGGCCCAGTGCATGAAAAAAACTACCTTTTTACTTTCTAGTGTCCATGTTTGTTGCTTTTTTTTGACCAGAGCACTTGGATGCATGTAAGTGGTAATTATGGCTGCAGGAGAGGGAAGTCCAATTTTTCAGAGGAGCACGTAAGGGCAGCATTAAGGTTCCATTCAGACTCCTGCGTCACCCATTTTCCACCCAATGAGCTCTAGTTCTTGAAACACTTGTGTTTATGATTCTTGGAACCTTGGTGCTATCTAGTGAACCAACCCACTAAGTTGCTCATTATCTTTTCTCCCATGTTTTCAAAACAAAATCTTTCTCTGGTTTCAGAGGTTTAAATAAAGGTGTCTGAACGCAGCACAAGAAAAGTGATGCCGGTCTAGGCGTTAAAGGGTTAAGGTCGCTCAGGATAATCTTTCAAAGTCAGATCAGTCTATTAAAAAGTCTCTCATGTTGCAGAGCAAGAGAAGTACAAAAACGCCCACAAAAACAGACCCTGCACGAATAATAATCAGACCAGCTGTCTCCCAATTTTTATTTAAATGGTCATTCATGGATGAATTTATGAATATCAAGCAAATATTTTACATACAGCATGCGAGCAAATGAGAGTCTCAGTTTAAAGTCTTGTCAGTCAAGGCGTGTGCACTGTTGTACTTCATAAAATATGCCTCAAAATACAAGCAGGTGCTACTTTAACAGAGATATCAAGCCAGCAGTATAATGTATTCCATGTCGGACAAGGACCTTAGAAACCCTTTATGTACAAATAAAAATTAGATTAACAGCCCAATTTTTAATATGAACAATATAATGCCGAAGCCAGGAATGAAAAAAAGACTTGAATCTCTGCTATCATCAAAATTCAATATCTAAAACTGCACCAGACGGGATGAATAAGAAGAGATGTTAAAGGCAACACAGACGAAATCCGGAGGGATTTTCTGTGAAATTTCCGCTCCATAACTAATAATATCACTTAGGGAATAAAAAATGAAAAAGCTTCAGATTTTTACATTTGATGGCATCACATCTATGAGTCTGTATGCTCTAGTCTCGGGCTTTGGTGGAGAGTATTTCATTTTCACAGATATTGACTTTCAGTCAACGCTTTATTTTGATAAAAAAGGGAGGCATGGTTATGTTTCTTGCTCAAGCACATAAAGAGGATTCTAGGAGCGATGAGATATTGAAAGGTGTGGGCAAGGTCTCCTCACAAGATTTAAATAAATGGAGAAACAGTTCTGAATTCAGTCTGAGGTATGAACATATTACAGGGTCACTTCTCAGGTTTATTACATTGAAGGTGGATGGCACAAAAAAAACCCACAATATAACCACCAGTTCCTTTTGTGCTCTTAAAACCGCAAGGCTGTGTTAGCTGTAAAAACATCCAGTTTCAGTCTTTTTGATTTTTTATGCCTCTCTCTATGGTTCTCAGAGGGCTGGAAACAGAATGTGACCCCTGTTTTTCCTGAAACCCATTCAAAATCCAGCGGACAAAACAGGAGATGCAGAGTGGTCAAATTTAAAATGCGGCTGTTTATCCGTGTCCTGACATTTTGAAGGTGAGGGGGTTTTATTTTTGCCCGACAGCAATGTGTTATTTATACATTTTGAAACTGGCATGGTGTGCTTTTCTAGCTATTGATGTTTACACATTCTGATTTGTGTATGTGACCGGCATCCTCACGCAGGTCATCAGAAAGAACAAACTGCACTTTATCATCAAAAACAATGAAAACATTCTGTCTTGTTGTAACTGATGTGAAGGCTGGAGACAGGTACTCTTGTTTTTTCTTAAAGGATACGCCTGGTAATATATTTTTTTAAAAAATATTTTCTTTTTGTCAACAAATCCCATGAGAAGACGCAAACATCAATAAATTGATTTTACTGACAGTATTGTCCCTGTAATTACATGTTCTAGTGATTGATGCTAAATGCTAATGCTAGCCTGGCAACATGCTTACAATGACAGCATTAACATGCAGAGGGTAAAAAGATTGCACCTTCCCCATTATCATACACACTGACACTATAGTTTATTTTGAGTCAATCTCACAATCACTGTAAATACTGACTAGTTCACAAAATGTGTATCAATCCGCAGCTGAAAATAGTCCCTTAAAAGTGCTCTATTTGAATAATTTGATTTGATTTATTTGATAAGAACTGCACTGCCCAGCCATTTTAGGACATTACTGAGCCTTGAAAAAATAATTCACAACATCATTTCATATGAAATATAATTTGTGAGTCATTTTAAAGATTTAAGTCTTAAGTAGTGTCACAATGTGTATATAGTAAGGAAGTAAAAATGTATTGAGAGACATCTTGAGAAAAAAACTTTCAGATTACTTGTGTTTTCACACAAAATTCAAATTGCTCACAGAGCTGATTAAAAAAGAATTAAAGTAAAGTAGCAGGATAAGCAGAACCAACTTGGATCTGAATTGCAGCTATAATTAATGGTGGGGTGAGGATGAAATTTAGATTAAAATTACTACCAGCAAAGATATTAATACCACCCAACCTTCCCTATCCGGACCAACTGGGTCTTAAGAATCTTTAGCTAAGCTATACCCTTTCCCTACCCCACCAAAATTATCTTGTAAATGTAGATTTATTTAAAAGCAGAAAAGCCTGTAAAAATAGGTGATAGACTCCTTTCCCATAGCCAGCATGCTAACGCCACATCATGTCAATGTCATGACTTGCTCAAGAAAATAGCTTAGTAAACAGCTGAAAGCAGCATGGAGGCCAGTGAAAATGTTATGGTGGTTTCATCTCTATCATATCTGTCACTCATTCAGTCTCTCTTTCAAACTGACTGATTGTTGACTAAGCAGGAGCAGTGTTTGAGAATTGCTCAGATGGACACAGACAGAATTTGTGGTGGTGCGTCATTGTATCTCACTGGAGATTGGGTGAAAATTAACCCATCGACCCAGGTGTCTTGTTAATTTCAATGCTAATTGTAGCTAATTACAGCTGGAGCCTGCAGAGTCATTTTTTCCAAGAATGCCAATTGCAGCCTTTGCCACTAACAAAAAACAAAAATAACAAAAACAAACAAAATGGATCAATGTTTTTTTTTTTTTTTGTCCAGTGACAAATGGGCACTACTAGCCCTTTGAGATGGTATTTAGGCACGGTGGTGCCTCCAGGAGTCCTGTCTTTATGAGACTGTGGCATGCTCATCTTTTAAGCTATCATGAAGGTGGCATCTTGTGAAACTAGACCAGCAAAGACATCCACTGACACTGACCATGTTAGCATGGCCTTTTGGGAAGGAGGCTAAATAATCTTACAAGTTAGGCTAAATTTGGGCGAGGTAAAAATTAGCCTGGTCATTTTTAAAGGGGTCCCTGTAGCTCTCTAAAACAGTATACCAGAAACTCAGTTATGAAACTCTATACTGCACTCTAAACTACATGCAGAAACTCTAATTTGGTTTTGGTGTGCCACCCCGAGATTTTCAGTGACACGCACCTTCTGGTATTAAAATTCATTTTCTGGAGGCGCCACTACTAAAACACCTCAGTATATTTTGTGTTAAATATTGACATTGGCATAGTAAAATGCAGATAATAAAAAGGGTATAATGTTTCCTATGTTCAGTGTCATCACAAAAGGCATTACAGTTCATCCTGTGTGAACTCAAATGTGTCATAT